>NC_056726.1:1494593680-1494656180 GCF_019279795.1 Protopterus annectens
CTATACTGGCCAGGTGTTTTAAGGTGTACACTTCTAGCCTTTAGTCTGGCCAAATGGTTTAAGGTATACACTTCCAGCCTTTAGTCTGGCTAGGTGTTTTAAGGTGTACACTTCCAGCCTTTAGTCTGGCCAGATGTTTTAAGGTGTACACTTCCAGTCTTCTAAAATCAGCACATTTGAGGCCTAGTTTCAGGTGTTAGTGTCAGATGGGGGGTGGGTTTTCTTCCAAGACTTCTGATATCATTGCTTAGCTGCAGGCAGGTTATATGCAAACTGTAAGCATACTATTGACAATGTGACACTCAAAACTACTATTAAACAAGCACACTATATACATGCAGTCTAAAATACTTTACTCTTTTCTGTGAATATACTGAAAAACCTACACAATTCTACAGAAGAAAGATTTTCCTCCAAAGCAATTTTTAAATGACTTTTATACATGTCTTGTTGCAGTTCAGTGGTGTTACATAAATGCAGATCATTCACATTTCAGATTTCTTTAATGCAGATGAACTGTGTCTGATGAAAATATTAAAAGATGCTGTTGCACAAATGATTCTGACTTATGAGTACCTGAGTGATAGGTACTGTTGGATTTGTTAAAAGTGCCGGCATTCATTTTCACCGTTTCTCTTTGCTTCACAGCTGTAAAGTAATAAACCAGAAACATATGATTCTTACATGACAGATAGCAGTGTAGCTGATGAGAAAGAGGCTGCGAACAAATGGGAGATTAAGGCATTAAAAGTAGAGCAAATATTGTAGAAGAGATGATTGGTTGCTTACAGGGATAGTTGGCTAACTATTCATCTAATGATCACTATAAGGGAGTATTGATGCTAGTACTACCAAGTAATATTATGGGTAAAAAGTGCAAATTGTACTTTTGTCAAAAACTGCCTCAGGTCGCAGATATACCCCAGGGATTACATCAGTGTCACTGCTCAACAGAGGCACAGCAAAATAATGGGTATAGTTCCCCATACTAAAGGGGTGGCGTAAGCCACAAAACTATGGGCTAGGCTTGTAAATGCCCTCGGGCAGATAGCCTAGTATGAACCTATGAACCTATGAACCTATAAGCACCATTCATTACCCAAGGTGCAAATGCGTCGCAGCTTACTGCAGAGATACATTAAAAGGGAGCTTTCTGGACAGAATTCCAAGTGGGACCAGGTGGAAATGGTTTTCTGTGAGAAATGTTTTCCCCAACTCTTGCAGTCTGGCTAAAGAGATGTCATTGTTTTCCTGTCATGAAATGTAAAATAAAGCTCTGTATCAATATTAAATATGAAGGAAACTGAGACAAAGAAAATGCCTCCTGTCACTTCATCAAAGAAAAATAAAAAGCCACAGAAAAAGCTTTCTATTACCTCATATGCGAAGAATAAAAAGCCTTAATTGCAATATAGATGTAACACAGGAATACGTTCATTATGATTTTGGACTTTTTATGAGAAATGGACATACATTTCTGTTAAATTTGTTTATGATATTGCCGTGATGTATGCTGAATAAGACATGGTAGGATGCTGAGCTAATCGGAGGCTATTAGACTGGTGATGCTATCAGTGGCCTTATGTAAAGGTCAGCACATTCCTTACGTGATTCAGAAGGAGTGAGCTAATACAAACAAAGGAAATGATCTTCAAATTTATTTAGGTTACTGAAGGATTTAATTTGCAGTTAGGACTTTTGTGAGCTAATAGACAGCGAGGAAATTATGAAAGTAAAGAAGGAGTGCATCTCTTAGCATGTGACAGCAGTGAATGCACAATGTGGGAGATACAGGCTGTTTAGTCCTATCATATTTGTTGATTTCTTAAGCAGGTACTTGATTAGTGTCATATATTTCTAAAACCACCCCAGTACTTCCTCCCCCTTTTAGTTATTTGAATGACAAAATCACTTGAACCATGTCCAGAACATTTACAGGATCAAGTCTCGAAACATCATGCCTTTTAAATGACGGGTGAAGTCTATTCCTCCCTTAGCTGTATAATAAATAATTTAACATTTTTTTTTTATTTTATATGTGAATCTTTTTGCTATAACTGCTATTATATCAATATTGCTTAAAATTGTACTTGTTTAAAATGTACTACTGGAGCTTTTCTCCTCGGGTCTCCACTGAAAATGGGCCACAAGCCCAGTTGGACAGACCCAGTTAACAAATGTCAATAAATAAATAAAATGTTATTCTTCTTTTGTTTACCAGAGTAGAACAGCAATCCAGATCATCAGGAAGGGATGCAAAATTCATTCATGTGACTGGCTTAAATATTCAATAAAGCTGGTATGTGGTGGCACGTTCAGTTAAAAAACCCAATGAAAAGAAAGGAAATGTGAACCTTTGAATTATTGAACTACCAATGACTCATGCTGGAAAATGTATAAACTCCAGAAAGAATCAATATCACTTAAACTGCATTTAACAGACATTTTGTTGCAGATTTCTGTATGTTTAATAGGGTATCTATTTCTCAGACTATGAGATTGCCTTGGTAAAAGGGGTTTGTTAACTGTTTACAGCACTGTCCTTCTGTCAGGGTCTCTATTTGTAGAACTTCAGTGTAATGGGGAGGTTAAGACTGTGGCAGTTTGAATATACTATTTTCAAGACTTCAGGATCAGAGGATGTGACAAGGTGCTGACATGAAAAGATGGATGGTGCTTGTCATGTAGGTAATGGCAAGACTTACTAGTTGACACCAGTGGTAAAAGAAACTGTCAAGTTAAAGAAAAAGGCTTTCCATGCAATAATTTGGGGAAATGTTCAGATATGGCTGTTAGATACTAACAGACTAAGAAGGTAGCAGCTGCAGCAGTTGCAAAAATAAAAGCCTTGATGGGTAGGAGGTTGGTGATGCAATAGACAATCCCCAGGATTTAATAAAATCCATGTAGGCACCATGTAGAGCCTACATGGAATGTATCGGTGTACACGGCCATGGTCCCTCCTCTGCTGCACACCACGCATATTAATGATGACACGCTGCTGAGGGAGAGCATAGGAGGAGGGATATTGAATCAGTGTAGGGAGATGTGTAGAGGCTACTGGTGGTTGTAGATGCCTGGTCAGATGTTAAGTACAAGGTGAAACTCCCAGTAATGCACCCATCATTGTTGAAATGCTGTGAATTCTGTTAAATGTGTAATATTTTTTTTTCCAGCATGTTTGTGCGGTGCGGCATGGAGCACAGCAATGCCAAGCTGCATTCATGTATAGACAGCTGACACCTGTTACACATCTAAAAATAAAAACCAGATGTAATCAATTATCATAATTAACTTCATTCATTTTTTTTGTATTGCTATTTGCGCAGCGCAGAGCGCCACTGAGCCGAGTACCACTAATACATACATAGCCAACATTTGCTAGACATCTAAAATTAGAAACCAGATGGAATTAATTGTTTATTTACAGGTTTGTTTACACGTGTTTGCTCGGTAAGGCGTGGTGCTCAGCCAATGCTAACAGGTAGCTCAGTAGTATATGTGAAGGTATATCAGTTTTCATAATATCCAAGTAGCTAAATGGGTAGAATTATAGTTTTATGTGTAGTAGGCTCTAGGTTTGAGTCCATAGCAGGCAAAAGATGCAGTATAGTTATATTTCATGCATGTGTGTTCTACTGTCATTGCAGTCTAGTATAACACTGTAATAGTAATCGAATGCCAAAGGAATGGCCTGTAACTTGTATTATTCAACTCATAGCATGGTTCCAGGTTATCTCCATGCAAGTGTCAGTCACTCAGTAGTCAGCAGTGACTCAGTAGCTCAGTCTGTTAAATGCCTTGTACACAGTACATTTTGCCACACACAGTCCTGGGTTCGAATCCAATAGTATGTAGCACTAACTTTTCAGTATCAGTCACGTAATGCTCACATGTTCTCTCTCCCTATAAACAAAAGTTATATAGGTGAGGTACTCCATATTATGAGCAGATATTGTGTTTAGATTTCACAGAATGTTAAAATCAATACCAAGAAAGTGTTCATCAGCATTGTTGATTCGTAAATAAATTTGTGTAATTCCAGTATGGCTGTATCCCTTGCAAGTCTGTACTAAGTTGCTGCAGTCAATTATTACATTATTTGCAGATGTCCCCTGCAGTCACAGCTATTGGGTTCTACTCCCATGCCTGCCAGCTAAGGCATGATGGCTGTCTAGTTTACTTGCTGTACACAAACATGTCTCTCAAGTGTCACAATTTCTTGCAATGTAATTAAAACTGCCTAATGCATCTGTCACACGATTAACAAATAAATTATTACCTGGAATGCAATGTATCACCAAAGCAATTTACAGAACACCTTGGTAGTTATATAAGTGCATATTATGTAAAACTGTTCTGTATAATTGTGTACCTGCATTTGTTAGTGCTTGGCTCTTAATGTCCCATGCTATCAGCTTGAGAGGTATGTAGGTGCTACAACAGCTATAGGAGAATTGTAATCACTGTAATCACAGCTGACAGTGCCCACCTGTAGAGTTATGTATTACCAGCATTTTCAGGGATATCATCTGCAATTTCACTAATGGAATGTTTTTCTCTCTCACTCTCTCCCCACCTCTTATCTTAATTTATTCATTATTGTTATGTATTATTATGATTTAATATTAATATAATTTGTTAAACTAACTATATTTTGGAAAATATGGTTGATTATTGTTAGGTGTTATTAGGGTTCGATATTATCATATTTTGTTAAACTAACTGTTTCATTGGCTGTATGCTTTAAATGCTTTAATTCTTACTGACATGCTGTTACCATACTGACTGTACTGTTACTTAATGTGGTGTTGCACATAATATACATTAATATGCATCTGGATTAATAAATATGATGTTCCATTCTGCTAATACTAACAATGGTTTGGTTATTACCAACCATAACTTATGTTATACCTCATTTACCACATTACATCAAGGTAGACCGGTTTTAGCTGATCCCCTTACCTTGCCTCAACTGGCCGTGGCACAGGATCCCAGCATGTCTGAGACCCAGACTGGTGGTGCCCCTTCAGCTGCCCATGCACTACCTGCAGTATTGGGTAATCCCACCCCACTGGATGGGGCTGGGCTCCCCTCTGGGAGAGATGGCAGAGAGGGAGTTGTTACCTGTGTGGAGCTGCCAGTCTTGGTTTACAGGATAGTCCACCATGACTATGACTGCCACCTGTGCTAGATTGAGGACATGCTGACCAACCTGATATGGCAGTCTTGCCCTGGTGCCCAGCCTCCAATGCAGCCACCCTTGGAGCAGTGATGGAGCAGTGCCAACAGTCCCATGCATCAGAATATAAGTCACACTGCTGCTGTCTGGAGGCACATGGGACTTGGATTCCAGAACACCCTCCCCATTCAAGGTGTTCACCCCTCATGTGTCACACACTGCCCCTGTCTGTTGTCTTGTCTGTTTTGTCTGTTTGCAACTGCATCCTCATCTAGCCAACTTACTTCCCCCATACATACCTATGTCCCTTCCCCAACATTCCACTCTCACCTTAAAAACAAAAATCTGCACCTGTCCCCAAAAAATATCGTCTATACATAGCTCTCCATTTCACATGTGTCCACTGGACACATGTAATTTGGTCCAACTGGCTTGAGAATGCAGTTATGTTGTCCTCATCACTCTCTCTGGGGTGGAGAGTTCAATGTCATGTACAAATTTTGTCAAAGTGCACAGTTGTTGCTGTACAAGAAATGGATAACTATGTTTTTTTTCCTACACCCTTCCTGCACATCCCTACCTGTCTTTCACTGTTTCCCCCCTGCTTGCTCCCATTTCACCACTTTTCTATCTCCCTTTTTTTTCTTTATATTTCTTTAACAAGGTGCTGTGCAGTTTTGATTAGCTCAGCTAAGTAGAGCTATAATGACTGTATGTGTTTATCACATTGTAAGACACATATATAAAATAAATACCTCTGCCATGCATCAAACTCAAGCTCATCACATCTACAGAGGTATGGGGAATAGGGATTACAGCAGTAAGCTTGTCTTAGACATATGGTATTGACATGTCATTGATAACCTGCTGTATTACACCTACAGGGGATGTACAATATCTCAGGGTTGCATTGTCTTTTGTCATTGTGGCACATTGGTGTTGGACTGTCCCTATATAGTGGTCGTAAAACCACACTGCTATTTGTCTGGCACTGGTCTTATGACATATTATTGGGTAGCTGGTGTTAAGGGACACACCCACAGTGAACCAAACTGTTGGGTGTATGATCATACACCAGAATCTCTCATGGCACACAGGGAAATACCGCAGTAATGATACTATCTCAGTTGTATCCACACACGAAGTGTGTTGTCACACTGTGGGGTATGATATGTTTGAGCAAGTAGTGGATAGTGTCAGCCATTTTATTCTTGCTATATCTGTACATAGCGGACATCCATGTATGTGATCCTGTAATGTTTTTCCGTTTTGTTGTCTTTCAGGAATAATGAATCACAGATGCCACGCCCCCTTCTCTGATGTAGAAAAGGAACTCGTACTTGAAGGGCTATGGCAGCATCATCATCACATTTTGGTATTCAGGGGGAGTTATAACAGGGAACAGTGGGCTGCATTGTAGGCAGACCTTTCCAGGATGTGAATGATACTGGCCATCAGGGCAGGACATATGAACAGGTTTGACACAGCGCAATGGACATTATCAATGCTGCATGATGAAGGGCAGCTGGTGTAGCCAGGGATCGTGCCATCACCAGTGGAGGGCCTGCAGTGGAACAACCACTCTTGGCCACTGGGAATTACTGGTGAACCTAGGGACACATGACAGCTCCCAGGCATCCATCACACCATACATCATGGACGTAGGTGTCTTAGTGTCCACAGCAGAGGAGCCTGCAGGTAAACTTACTGTGATCACCACTGTAATACTGTAGCAGTCATTCTGTCAGGCTGTACATACCTTTATGTGGGTATCACTTCTATGTTCTTTGGGGGGGGGTTAAGCTCAGTTGTACACTCATACTCAGAATGTCACCAATACATCAAGTAACACAGTAGTTAACGTACATGTGAGATATATGCAGGTATTACCTTGTTGTGCTGCAACATGCAGTGGTACTGCCAGTACCTCACCCTCAGATTTTTACAGGTCCTTCAGGTGTTGTTCAAGTCTGTGGTCCTTCTCCTGGTAAGCTTGATACTGTTTTGTTATGGAACATATATATGCTATTAAGGTTAAGGGACAGAATAATGCCCTATGTACACTTAATTTTGTGTGTAACCAGAGAAGAAATTTTGTATGTTCCAGTCTGAAACATTTACCTAATGTTCCTAGAGTGGGTAACCACAGGAGTTTAGTTAAATGAACAGAAACACTTTTGCAGTTATTGTTAAGAATGATTACGCCTCCTGGTTTACAAGAGGCAATTAATCTGACATGCCTTTTAAAAATTGAAAGGCTGATGGTACATACTTTAGGCATTAAACCTTGTATTTGTATATATTTGTTAATATATGTGTTCTGGGTTTTGTGTATTGTTTTATCAAGTATAGTGTCATACTGAATAACTAAAAGGTAAATTATACTGGTCAAGATTCACTTCATTTACCTGACATGCTTGCTATAAAGGCCTTGAGTGGAATGTGTATTTTGTTGTGAGGAAGTCTGTTGTGCATGAAAGCGTATATGAAAAGTGTGAGAGTGGTAATGCAGTTGTGGATCTTCATCATTATGAGTCTTTGTGGATTTTTCATACATAATAGTGCAAGTAGTAATGTTCTCCTTTTGTCTTGGTTTTCACAGGTGACCAGTGAGAATTGGGGTCTATCCCACACAACCTGATGTCAGTGTCTCTTTGGACTCTGATGATGATGGTGGCCACAGTGAGGCACAGGCGGGGTTGTCAGGGGCTTATTCTGTCCCAGAGGTTGACATCCTTCTTCTGCCCCCCATTGTCACTGCAATCAGTCAGTATGCCCACACATACCCAGTCTGTAGAGGCCACAGATATTGGACAGTCAGAGGGTGGAGACGTTGAACAGGAAAGAGTGGCAACTATGGCTCCAGTGAGTGCAGACAGTGGCCATAGCCAGATATCTGTCAAAGTCCCACACATTTGACAGGGGTGTTCATAGCAGGAATACTGTCTGTCCACCACCTGTTGCAGGTGTCACATCAGGGGTCACTCAGTGCATATTTCGGGCCATCATGGAAGATTAGATGTTCTGAATGGAACACCAGACATATGCTTAGGGTTGTGGGTACAGCACAGTCTGACATCCGTGACTGCCTCCACTGCGTTGGGAACACCATGGATTGGTTCACTGATTCAGTGGACAGATGGTGGGCTGAGACAATTTCTGTTTTGTACCGAACATTGTCTGTGCTGGAATGTCTGGTTGGAGTTGGGTATTGGACCTGTGGAGGTTGGTCAGCAACACCATCTGCTGAGGGTCCACAGATCCATGCACAGTTACACTCCTGTAGTGGCAATACATTCAGCGCTACAGAGGGGAGTGTGCTGTCCAGACCATGACATGGCAGGCTATGGACTGGTGGTCCTGGGCAGTCCCATAGGGGACATGGTCTCAGCAGACAGCAGTCACCATCAGGCACTGGCACCATGTATCAGCATGGGCATGGTGGTGTCAGTGCAACTCCTGGCAGAGCCAGTTCCTGTGTTCAGGGCCAGAGATGGTGAACTGTCAACTCTACCATGTACAGTCCAAAGCTCTCTAAAATAAACACGTGTAGTGCTAGCACTGAGCTTGACTGTGTACACACACACACACACACACACACACACACACACACACACACACACACACACACACGCTCACACACCACTGTCACATGCAAGTCACCTACAGGCACACAAGACACCTCTCCATGGTCCATCTAACCTGCTCACCTTTCTGACTCACACACTTGCGGTCAACCATTTGGTGCAGCCTAGGCCTTCAGCACCCCAACACAATACACTGTGGAAGTGATGATACCTGTGCCACATCCCTGTCATCCTTCCCATCAATGCAGGGAAATGAAGCTATGTGTCTGATGCACAGGGTGACTATATTACTTGGCATGCACTTGTGTAATGCAGTATTGTTTTGCCATGCCACTTGTAGTGTTCACCAACATATACCACATGCTGGCATGTGTCATGAGTATGTAACATACGTTTGTGTACCTTATGTTGTATGATGTTGTACTGTTGGTATTGTTACACAATGACAGTTATGTCAAGGACCTGTGTATGTTTCTGCTCCAGGAGCCTGAGGGGATAACCTATGGACACATGGTGGCAGTAAAGTGGCACAGGCTGGCATGGCAGCACAGCAGAAATATGACTTCAGCAAAGGACAGCAGTATATGTGCATGGTTCCAAAGGTTCATATATGTATGACAGTCTAACAAGGACAACGGTGGCAGTCAGCATACTCATGCATTCACATTTGTGATAAGGTCTGCTACCCTTAACATGTGTCACCTGTGTTTCAGAACTTACACATCTACAAACTGTGGTGATGGAGTGGACCCATCTACAAATATGCTTTGTCCAGTTCAGAGAGTTGGCCAACATCAGATATGATTGTCATGTTCTGCATCCCATTGTGTAACCTGCAGATGATGTGCTTTACATGCATGGGGGGGCCTATTTCATGTAGGGTGCACTGTTTGTGTTGCATAGCAGTCTCTCCAGTATGTACTATGTATACCATGTTGATGTTGTAGGTGTGTAGAACACATGAGACATGTTTCACTCCTGTCACGGCAGTGCAGGTGGTATACAGTGGGATCTGACACCTCTCTGTATGAGGCCATACACATCCCCTTCAAAGCATTTAGGAGATGGACTACATTTGTACGGTCATGACATGGACTCCATAGGACAGTTTATCTACACTGTGTATTGGTGTACCATGGTACCTGTGTGGCCCACTACAGTTGTACGATATGTCCATGTGGTAAGATGGCAAGGATGCCATTGCACACAGTGATAAGTGTGCTGGCTACCACGTTCAGTATAGCAGTGACAGTTTAACATTTACATCCAAAACTTGTCTGTATAGGTGGTACAACACTGAATGCATCCCCACATCCTAATGAACAGTGGCCGTCGAAGGGTAGAGTACAGTGTGTCCCTACCTTCATGTGTAATAGCTCAAGTGTGTGCATGTACAGGCACTACAATATTGTGCTGGGGTGGATGATATCTCACAGGGAAGTATCATGCAGTGGTTGGCATGTCGTCTGCATCACTGGCTCAGACAACAACTGACTGTGTCATAGGTCATCCTGGATAACTGTTGGGTCTGTATGGGAGTCATAGTCCCACAGTAATTTGCAACCATCTGCTAATGTACCAATCAGAGGTCACTGACAGTGGCTGTGACTGCAGGGAGAGAATACCAAGAAGAGGCATGTCATTGATGGTGGATGATGAATCCCACTGGTGATTGGCATCAGTGCAGTGTAGGTCTCCCAGTGCTATGTCCCAGGGTATGACTGTCAGACACATGCCTATACACCAGCTAACATACCACTCTGAACATAACATACACAGTTTCCAGCATGGCCTGCTCCTCTAATATACACATAAACCTTGTCAGGCCAAGGATGGTGGAGTGGGAATGCTGTCCGACATCCATAGGGCTGGTCACAGTCGGTAGGCATGATTTGGCATTGAGCAACATTAACAATGCTTGGCCCAGTGCCAGTAGGTGTATGACATTGCTAGTGCTGGTATCCATGCTAATCCCTATCATGGCATTTCAGGTGACATGGCTCAGAGATATGCTAGTTGTCCTCTGTGCAAGTAAGTATTGCAGTTACTTCCATCATGTTGCAAGTAGAGGGTCATGCAATATATCTGTAGCGAGCATAGACAGACGCATTAGGGAAGTGTACTATGTACACGCTGTGTTGCCTACTCATACTGCGGCTCCCTTGTCTGAAGCATGGTCCAGGTCCTTATCTACACTGCCTCTGAGTGGTGCCGTGACATCCCCACATGGGGAAGCAACATATAGCATCATGTATGTAGCAATATGGGTGACCACTACAGCCCCCCAATGTGAGGTCCACCCTGGTGGGATCTGGCCATAGGACATTCTCCTTAGAACTACCAGCATGTACCCCCCTTGTAGACAATAAAAACATATATGTCAAGAAAGCCATTTATTACCTCCTGTGGGATACTTGACATATTGTGACTGCACCTTCCCCTTTAGATGGGACAGGCATGTCTGCAGAGCTCTATATCCATGCATTATGTCATCAGCATTACAACTGCATGAACTTGGCTGTATAGGACAGGAGGGGCACGGGTGCATCATGGCTCAGCACCCTTGACTGGTGGACAAGTGCCATTAGCAGGCTGTGCAATAACAGGTGGGCATTACTGTGTGACAGTTGGGTGGGGGTGTCCCCCTACAATGGTGGGACAACCTTCTCTGGTAGCAGCACATAATGTTGTTGTGATGTTGTGTAGTCATGGTAAGTGGCACCTGTTCCCACTCACATTAAGCAGGACCGGAACACACAGTATAGTTACATGTGTAACCCCAAAGGACAGGTCCAAATAGTCACTGATCACAGACATCATGATGCCACATATGATGGGTTTGTACTCATAGCTAACCTGTACTCCCACACTGTCTGCATCATGTACACTCCCTTGTCCCCTCCATATATGACATATGACATTCCTACAACCTGTCCTATAACCATCACATTGACAGAGCAGTTCATAACTGACCTTACAATGGAAGGCACACAGCTTCTATTGCACATGCTAACATTCCACATTGAATCCCACCTGTGATCTGACAAGGGTACTAACATCATTAGGAAGCCCTTGCATTCATACTGACACCACTATCTGCACACCAGCTGAGTGGACCATGCCAGCTGTTCTACCCTTGCACCGAGGTGGTGCATTCACTGACCAACATAACTATGCAACTCTTTCTGTAAATATTTATATCTGTATGCCCATAGGGGTAATCATCATACACGGTTGAGTGTACACACTTTGGATGTGTGACAGGGGTGCATGACTATTACATGTGGTGGACATTTCCGAAGCAGTCAGCAGGGATATGGGTGAGGGTACATCAGGCAGTGCAACCCACAGACTGAGCCAAGCTGACTATACCACCCATTCATGCAACATGTACAAAGTACCCACTTAGGCATCCATGATACTGTCATTGTAGGGGGTCACTACATGGCTCATTGATGGCAGACATGCACAACATAGAGACATCCGACTCCAGTACTGATCTGTAAGTAGCAGTGCTCAACAGGGTACTGTCCTGGGTCCTCTACTGCTTGTCCTGCATGTCACCACAGTACACGGGAGTAGTGAATAACTGTGGCTAACAATGTTGGCTGCTGCCTGCTAATTGTGAGCACTCATATAATGTATGTGTTATGTCAGTATCCTGCAAGAGGGTATTGCAAACACATGCCTGGTGACACAGCAGTGGTCATAAACTCTGAATATATATGTAGTATCATTTTCATCAGATAGACCTATGTCCCAAATTAGTAACACATCAATCCCAACATGTGATGTACATACAAATTATTATTTTTTTTTTATTTTACATTTGTTGACTGGGCTAGTCTAGCTGGATGCATGTCCATTTTCAGTAGAGGCCCGGGGAGAAAAGCTCCAAAAATAAAAATAGAAATAATAATAATACATACATATATAACAGCTAAAATAGTAGCTGATAAAATGTGCAAAAAGTAAAAAAAAGTTATTACATAAAAAAGCAGTTGTTACAAAATAATATATATATATTTTTTTTGAAAAGTGGGTGCACAAACCTGGACACACAGGTTTACACCTAATGTGTCTCAGATCACCATGTCTCTACAGTATTATGGCAGGAATCAAATGGCATAGCTGAGGCCACAGTCACTAGTAGGTGACATACTCATAATCTCCACATACTCTTCCCTCAAAATGCCAATATCTGAGTATGACAGCCATTTGTTTACATACCTTACCAAGCTGTACTGGCACTTGCACACAACAGTATGGTCCCTCACAAGGTCACTTCACATCTTCAGTATCTGCTCACTGCTGATCATCTGCAATGAGTGTCATTACCACCTGTGGCATGTTGACTACTCAGAGGTGATCGTGCCTTGCATACAGGGCAAGGTGTGATCCTGCTAGAGTGCTTATGTTGTCTATCTGTAGGAATCACAGTAGATGGATGACTCACTCTAAGGACATTAACATACTATGTGATGTTAGTACTACATGCTTGTGGTAGACATTTGTCTAGCAGACATAAACATTCCCTTGAAACAGACCCTGCCTAATGCTACACAGAGCACCTCAGCACATGCCATTTGTATGACTGACTGGGCAACCATTATCTCAACACATGGCATTTGCCTGAGTCCCTCTTGGACTAGGGTAATATGTGCTGATCCTGTACCGAGAGGTATACAGATGTCTCTGATTCTGAAGGCTATATGGCCATTATGCTAGTTTAGTCCACAACTCCTATGACTCCATAACATGATGTATAATGGTGTAACAGCCTCACACACAAACATGACCACATGCAGGCTAGCATCACTACCACTCAATGCATACAGGATACACCAAGGCACATACATAGTGCAAGTTGGCTGTATGTAGATTAGATCTCTCACCTATGTACTGGTACACACTACAGATCACAGTACCTGATGCATGCAGCACACCTCATGTCTGCTAGTACTATCAGTTTAGAACATATAATGCTTGATGATATCAACAAGCCTTGTTGTGGTCAGTCATTTTGGAGGGGGCACATCACCCGCTATGAATAAAATAATGCATAACCCTACCTATGTCTAGGTTACAAAGGTTATCATATGTATGCCATATGGATATACACATGCACCAACTTGGGAGGAGTGAGATTACAACCCCTACCTATCTAGGCTTATATACTATACATCACAGTACTTATCACATGCACCATGACATACATCTGATTCTATACTGTCAGCTGGCATTCGTAAGGTGGCTGACATCATCAGATATTTTAGACGTGGGCAGATTGAAGGCAGCAGCAAGTTATGGGCCCCAAAAGTGCATAACCATTGCAGTTGTATAGCCTATAAGGGCATGGCCATTGTTCTGCAGGGGTACACACACACACACACACACACACACACACACACATGCATCAAGTTGGCTGGAATGAGATTAAAACCTCATCTTATCTAGGATTATACACTATAGATCACAGTACTTATCGCAACTGCCACAACTTATGTTTGATACTACAGATGGCTGACATCATCAGGCCTTAAAGAAGAGGGGAGTTTGGAAGGCAGCAGCAAGTTACTGGCTCAAAAAAGTGCATAACCATTGTGGCTGAATAGCCCATGAGGGCACATCGATTGTTATGCAGGAGTATACACACACACACACACACACACACACACACACACACACACACACACACACACACACACACACACACACACACACACACACACATGCATCAAGTGGGCTTGAGTTAGATTAGAACCCCTACCTATCCAGGCTTATACACTATAGCTCACAGTATTTATTGCATGCACCACAGGTTAAGTCTGTTGTATATGTGATTGCTGGCACAGTACTTATGCTTTACACAAACTAAGCTTGTGTTGAACAGCATCTGTAACCTGCAGAGTGATATTGCTTCATACTGTTATCTGCATCTAGTATCCTAGTAGTGAGATAACTCTTGTTATCCTAGCTATGTGTGCGCAGTTACCAGTATGGCTATCTTTGGCTGCTTGCTGTTAGATAGGTGAAACTGTGGGCAGAGACAATGTGCCCTGTCCATGCATGCGTTAACAACATTATACATTACACCACGTGCTCACCTGTGTCTGTCTACGTGGTGACATCCAGCAGGCACAGGGGTCTGTAGGTAAGTGGATTATATACTGTTGCACCCTTAGTTTGGATCCTTTGAGCAACATTATGGCTCTGTAATAGTGCAGTTTACTCACCATTATTAGGTTATGTCGGACAATGCAGACATCCACATACACATGTCTGTATATAATAGGGATGTATATATATAAATGTATCTGTCTGTGCGTATGATATGTATATGTGTTATGTAGATATATGGGGGAGTCTGTGTATCATTTTAATATATATAGCTATATATACCGGTATATATCCATTTGACATAACATAGCTATAGATATACTATGCATGTGAGAGAGAGAGATGCTGACAGATGGATATATATACATATATGTCTGTATGTATAGACATTTATGCATAACAGGTCATTTCAATGAGGAGGCAACAGAATTTTGTTCATTTCTACTAAGTGTATGGGCATGCCCAGTGGGATTGTCAGTACTTATAATGTGCTCCAGGCCACACCTACTTGTACTCCAGTCCAGGATTTTGTATGTTCCAGACATTAACATCCATCCCTGTTTATGCAGTACTGTACTTCACCCAAAATGTTGCTGGCATTCCCCAGCTATCTGTTGTACTTAATATATGACTGAGGTTGGTAATGTTACAACACCAACAGACTGACACTCTGCATACCTCTCAACTGTCCTGAATTTCACAGAATGACCAGAGTTTTGCCTCATATGTTTTCTCTGTTCCTCATACATTTGTGGTCTTCTGGTGATTTATTGAATGTTGACATCAATACATTCTACTAACTACACACAAATATTTGTGTTTCAGACTTTATATCCTTCAGAAAATATGTAATAATGCAACACTTCTAATTCCAGAAACTGTCTAGGTTTATGTGACCAATATTTAAAATATGTCCCTATGTTTGGGCCTTTGTCTCCCCAGTCTTTCTGGCTTTGTCCATATTTCTTGCACTAAGAGGTTGAGAAGTATGACAGTCTGTGAAAAGCCAGATTAGAACCATCAACACCATCACCCATGCTAGCTTCCCTAGTCCACTGAGCCACACAGTTTGCTAGACAAAAAAAGAGTCATTCATCACACAATCAACAGCATACATATGTATAATGTTATCCTGCATGAAGAGAGACCTACAGTGTGTGAGTGATATCTGTGTTACAGCCCTGAGATTGCCTGGTCCACTGATATACCATAGCTGCTTTTTTAGTAAACAAGTCAGGTAGCAGCAAAACCAATGCAGACCAGTAAAAGCCAAAAAGATTTAATAAGATTAAGCACTTTTCGTTTGCTCTGTCAGCAAACTTCTTCAGACAACAAAAGTAATCACATTGTGAATATATATATACATTTCGCTCTGGGTTAATTAGTTGATTAATCAATTAACTTACAGAGGCAACCAACTTCTCTAATTACAGAGCCATCCACTGACAATAGTAAAATACTTATGCAAAAATACTAAACAGCATTCACAACCAAATAGTGGTAGTAATAAATCTAAAAATAAAGGGAAATTCTAATAATACTAGTAGTTATGGTAATAGTTGATATAAAAAATAGTAGATATAAGAAAAACTATATATCTATATATATTATTTATATATACTAAATAACATATATCGATATGTGTCTTTTTTGTGTATAGAACATTTCTTATATATAAGTAAAACCATACTAGAGTAGATTTCAGTGTGAACATTCAATATAAATAAATCAAACATATATCAACAATTCACTTTACAGCTTCTCCTATCTAAAATATGTTTATATCTAATTCATGTTAAAACCAGATGTATATAAAAATGAATAATAATTAATTAGAATAATCTGACATTCTGTATTAATATATTTTCCTAAATTCATCTTTTTAGACTTTTAAGCTTTAACACACTGCTCAAACTACAGGTCTCATTTATACCTGGTAGATTATATGCATTAAGTCTAATCTGCCAGAATAGTTCCAGCTCTTTGAGTTGCAGTGGTGCAGGACCACCTCTAACATCGAGCTCTGGCTGGTCTATAACTAAAAATCTGAACTGATGTCCAGAAAATTCTGCCACATGTTTAGCTATGGCATTGTCTTGTTTGTTCCTGCTAATGGCATATGAGTGTTCATACATATGGTCACGGAGTCTCCTCTCCGTCTTACCGATGTAAAATGCCTGGCATCCCTGGCATTTAGGCTTTTACTGGTCTGCACTGGTTTTGCTGCTACCCGACTTGTTTACTAGTTTAGTTTTGTGTTTATAGCTGCTTTTCTGTTAAAGCGGTTATATGGGTACACTGCTGTGTTGGGGGTGGGGGAACAACAGCACATTATCAGCTTGTGTAGACAGTAGTCCAAATATCATGTTTGCCCACTGTTTAACATCTCCCTTGCCTAATGTCGTGAGTATTCTCTCTCTGGAGCATTTCTCCCTGGGCCTCAGCTGAAGATAGGCTTTGTCCTAGTCAGACATTCCCAGTCAACAAATGCTAAAATAATAATAAAAAAATATATTCCAACAATGGGGCATAGTGAATATTAAGGAACACATACTTTTGGACTAGGTATCTGTAGTCCCATGTGGATGTTAAATCTGACCAAATAGCCTACTATATTTATTTGTATAACAGCAGCAGATCCATACATATGATACCTTACTATAGCAATCCTTACAATTAGTGTGTAGGTTAGACTCTTACCTTGCAAATGCAACCATTGACAAACCTGTAATTCAGGCCTGACTCTGTGTGATGCAAGCAGTACATAGCCAATACATGGATAGGTACAGGTTATTTGGGTTGCCTGGCATCAGCTATTTTAATATATATATATATATATATATATATATATATATATATATATATATATATATATATACATATATATATATATTTATATGTGAGTAGGAGTTAGGTGTCAGTCCCTAGAGCCCTAGGTTGTCAGTGAATGTGCTATGCATTGTCTTTTAGTCAATGCCAGGGCATAATGGGCATGCCTACGTCTGCCTATAGGGACATCATCAGAGGGCTCCTCCTCTGATGAATCCTGTGAGTGTGGCTGTGATGACCTAGGCACTGGCGGGGGACTGTGTATCTCTTCCCTTTGCTGATCCTGCTGCTGCCACTTCCGAAGGATCATATTGTGTAGCATGGCACATACTGTGAAGATATGTGCACATGTGGAACTATGACTTCAGCAACCCAAAACCATGCTCTATGATGTTCCTAGTTTGTGCATGTGCTTCACTATGATGTTCTTCCATGGGTGTGTGTGCATTTCTGATGGGTGTCCTCATCCACGGTTCCAGTGCATAGCCAGCATTCCCCAGTAAATGACAATATGGGATGTCTACCCTAGCAAACGTCTGGTACAGGTGTGATGCATACCAGATATGGAAGTCGTGATAACTGACAGGGCTGCAAGCACACACATTCATGATAATGCCCTGGGCATTGTACATGACCTAGCAGTTGAAGGAGTGGTCTCCCTTGTGGTTGATGTAGATTCTTCCCTCCTCACTGAGTGGTGCCTTGATGTGTATGTGAGTACAATCTATAGCACTCAGTACCTCAGGGTAGTGTGCTACATGGTAGAATTGTTACATTTTTCTGGCACTCGTCTCAGGGGTGACGGCAAAATAAATGTACTCACTGGCATGTGTTAGCATGGCATCCAGTAACTGATGAAGTACCCTGGTTTCTGATGCCTGTGAGTCCCCCATCATGTCCCCAGTTGGTCTTTGGAAGGTACCTGTGGCTATTATCCTAAGGGCTACACATACCTTTGTTTCCACTGGGATGGATTCCCCTCTGTTAGCTCTGGGTCTGAGTTGAGGGGGGCAGAGCTCAGTGAGTTCTTGTAGTATGTCCCTGTCCAGCCTGCACTCTACAATCTCCAGCTCATGTAGCTCCTGGAAGGTTACCCTGGGCCTGAACACTCTCCTCCTTCTCTGCTCAGGCCAACTGTCAGCAGCAGCAGCAGCATTGACTTCAACATCTGGCACACAGACCTGCAGCAGCCCCTAGCATTCTTTCAGTTAAAATTCCCAAGTATGTACTTCAATGGTGCAGAGTATCAGATTGTAGGGTGTATGTATATGTAGGTGCTGCCTGCTTAATTGGCTACCTGTAATGCATTGCACCTGCCTAGTATATCATGACATCATTTAATGGCCCCAGTTTAAGTTAATCAAGGATCAACAGTAATTAATACATTGTTGGCCTTGCAGAGACTCAGCAATACAGTGTGGCAGCCAAACATGTGTCCGTAGGTAAACAAACTTAGAAGTCAGTGCACACACAGCCCAGACTTGCATGGTCAGCATGGCTGCGCACTGCACAAACAGATGTAGCTATGCTCCAATCAGCCAGAAGTTAGTCGACACACCCTCTCCTGCTGTCAGTTATCTCCTCTGTGGACACCAACATGGTTTTCTGCCTACACAGAGGGGAACCGTGGACACTATTACCCCATTATGCTATTCAGCAACTCATCCTCATTTGCATACTCATCTGTGCTCACAACCTGGATACTACATGCTTCCAAGCCTTGCCATGTTAGTAGCAGCACCAATCCACCATTTTAGATACTACACACAGGGTCCTGTAATACATTTCTGTCTCATAATATTAATTTTGATTTTTACACTTTTATTTTTTATATAAAAGATGTTTGCACACTGTGGAGTACTACATGCCTAGATTATTAAAAAAAATTGTTTTAACATATTTACTGTAACTTTTGAGACACGCAGAGAATAGTTTTGCTCATATCTGTGTGTGTGATATGCCATTTCTGTCCATCTACCTACACTTTTGCAGCCCCTTTTATCTGTCTACAGTCTTGTACATGGAATTTTTCGGTGCACATTACAGACACTGACATGGGCTCTGCAGGGCTGCTTATCTGCTTGCTGGATTGCTTTACCTGCCTCATTTGCATTAATTCACCTGCTTATTAGGTGATTTGCATGCCACAGAACTTCCTGTGTTGGCATGTGCATTAGCACCACCCAGCAGTACTTACTGGATCACAAACCTGCTTGCTTTCATGTAAGCACTATGGCACAATGCCTACATGGTAAAAAAGACTGTGTAGGCTTTATTAAATTCCCCCCAATAACTTTTCAATGGCTTCATAAAGGTTGCTGCTACTGCCCAGTAGGTATTGGTGGAGGATGCATTTCTCAGACTGTTACAAAAGTGGACAAACACTGATGTTGACTGAGGAACTGAGGATATTGTCAGCAGGTAGAAGTAACACTTTGTGGTACTTCTGATCCTAGTGGGCCTACATTCATTGAAGACGCAGTGCCAGAAGCAGCATGTTGGAGTTCATTTATTTGTTTTGCTAAGGATGTTTTGGCAATTAAACACATCCAAGATGGTACTGTTCCAGGAAGAGATGAGATTCCTTGTCGAAGAGCTGAAAGTACAGTATGCTGACAGGATGTTATGAAAATGTGCCTTTTGAAAGTTGCATAAATGACAGTGACAATGTCAATGTAATAATTAACTGTGATGGTAGTCTCCATTTTTAAAAGGGGCATAGGCTATTGTCTTCCATTTATAGAGGAGTAGCTCCCCTCCCCTTGCCTGGGATGACATATTCCGGAATGTTGTGAATAAGACCTCATCCAGTAAATGAGCCTGTATCTCATGAAAAACAATGTGGATTCTGCCCTGACCATGGAACAGGGATTGCTGCTTATACAGATATTGAAAGGGGTGTATTTTAGTCTTCATGTATTATTTCAACAGGGAAAGGGCATATATGTACCTCTGAATGCCTTGGGGAGGTGCCACAGTGGTACATCTTTGCTGATTTCTTCACTTCTCTTGGACATTTGTATACAAGTATTTTGATGACTTCACATGTTTTCTGTTCTACAATGTATAGATATGCTAATTCATTTCCATTTTCCTCAAATTCTATTGACTGTATTTTTAGCGTATGATTGTTTTTATGATTGCTCAGTTTTAACAGTGATTTGATGAAGCCCTATGTGTGAAAATGTTTTCTTTTTTGTTTGGTTTTAATATGCTTATGAATAAAGTTTTTATTTTGATTGTATTTTATCCATGATTTTTTTTGCATCTTTTCCAGGTTAAT
The DNA here is from genome assembly GCF_019279795.1 of Protopterus annectens. Classification (NCBI taxonomy): domain Eukaryota; kingdom Metazoa; phylum Chordata; order Ceratodontiformes; family Protopteridae; genus Protopterus; species Protopterus annectens. The sequence goes on from NC_056726.1 coordinate 1,494,614,685, forward strand.
AAAGTGGCTGATGTTCTCTTGATTCATGTGTCTGCTATCTCACACACGCATACACCCTTCTTCACTTTAGCTCTCTGTTTTTTTTTCTTTATAGATTTTTAGTTAATCAGTCCTTTTGAAAGGACCTTGGTGCCACATTAGGGCTTAATACCCTTTAGTGAAGGGAGTTTTATGATACCTTGAGCTTGTCTGGAGACAGACTAGAAGTTAATTAGTAGTTTTTGCACTTCACTTTGTTTGAAATTTGTTTTATTAGCACCGTTTCTATTGCTTATTTCAGTTTGGATTGTAAAAAATGACTTGTGTTACATCAGGCTAGCTTTTAGTTGTAGGCTGTGCTCATTATTGGGTATAAGGTTGTTAATTGTGATTTATGATCCTTTGAGTTTTTTTATGTTTATATTAGTTTTCCATGAGTTAAAGCTGTTACTGAGAAATTGATCTGATGAAGTCTAGCTGGTGGAAGAAAAGGCTTATGAATTAAAGCTGAGCTATTTTAGTGATTAAGCCTGTTTGAGTTTGTTTCTTCAGTAACTTCATAGAAGAGCATCTGATGTCCTAAACCGTTTATTACTGTTGCTTAATACTGTATTTTTTTTCATTTTTCCACAAATAACAAGGAGGCAAAGTTAGTCCTCTACCTTAATAATGGCAAGAGCTATCTCCTCACATCTTCGTTGTGGTTTCTGTATTTATTCATCTTGTGACTCACTTTTCACAGTACAAAGGGTTCCTGGATATCACACGGATTTACCAGAGACATTGGTAATCTTTGTCATTTGGATTTCGATTATAAAGTCTACTTTTAGTTGAGTTTTAATCTCTTCTGACATATTCTATATGATTTTTGAGTAGTATTAGAGCATTTGTTACTTGTTACTCCACTCTCTGAAAAGGGAGGCAAAGGACAATTGAAAAGTTAATATTAAAAATAAAAACCATAAAGACAAGATAAAAGGAGAGGAAGTTAGATAACTGGAAATCAATGAGGAGCGGAAAAGGAATAATCTGGAATTATGTTTTTAAAGAAGAATACAAAAAACTAAAGTAATATTATTTGTTTTAATATTGAATAATATATGTTGTGCTTATGGTTCCTATATGAAATGCCTTAATAAATAGTTTGTACATTTTTATTTTAATAAAAGAATAAAGAAAAGTAGATGCATTTATTTGGAATAATAACTAAAGATCTGGATTGTAAGAAATATTTACTTTCTTTATATGTATCCCTTTCTACTTGACAAAAAACATTACAGTCTATTTAGCCACTTTTATTGTATTTTACTGTATTTATACTGTGCCTTTCCCTACTTTAATACTTTATTTTGCTTTTGCTGCTGTTCTTAAAAGTGTTCAGCTGCATTTATACTGCCTTTTTTATTATTGCCTGTTAGTAACCTGGTTACACTGAGAGAATTGTTTTACCGAATTGTTGCTTTATACTGCTTTTGCTGTTGTGACTGTGATTTTAAGCACTTTAAATTTCAAATACCTCTGCACTTTTTAGCATAAGTTAAATTCAGTATTACAGAAAATAGACTGCCTTGTATCACTTGAGTGCTAAAACCAGCTCTTCACTTCTTCTTCTTTCGGCTTTTTCCTGGTTAGGGGTCGCCACAGCGGAACACCTGTCTGCTCATGATTGGCAGTGGAGTTTTATGGCGTTGAGTTACCAGCCCGGTGCCCAACCTTCCACAGAAGGCACACACACACAGACACTCACACCTAGGGCCAATTTAGAGTGTGCAATCCACCTACAGCATGTCTTTGGGATGTGGGAGGAAACCGGAGTACCCGGAGGAAACCCACGTGACCACAGGGAGGACATGCAGACTTCGCACAGAAGGCACCCCAGCCGAGGATCGAACAGGAGAACCTTTTGCTGTGAGGTGACAACACTAACCGCTGCACCACTGTGGCTACCCTAAAACCAGCTCTTCACTGAGATACTGAATGATCTGAGGTATTCATTGCTTCCAACTAACTGTAAGTGCCTGTTTCTGCTCTTATATTGTATGTTTAATTAGTATTTGCATTCTGTTGTCTATTTGAATTGTCAGGTTTTATGTTCACGTTTTACTGCATACAAAATCAGCTGTAGCGTAGCCCAGTTCCAGGCTTGCTTTTACTGGGTCTGTTTTGTAATCTCTGAGCATCAAATTCAAGCCATCATTTTTGGAGAAGGCCTTTTGCACCTTTGTAGGAGGAGACTGCTGTCTGGGTCCCATCTAATTAAGGGTGATTGGACTAGAGCTCAGAGAATGCATCCTTATTTGCTAGTTTGAGTTAAAAAGAGTTATTTCTTGTTTTATATAAGCCCTGTCTGTGCTTTCTTGCATGTAGCACACCATCGTGCACTGCCATGTAGCGGTATTTACAGTTGGTGTTTATAGTAGCAAATGTTTTGCTTGTTAAATTTTCCCTTAACACTTTGCTTGTGGTCCTTCAGACGTTTTTTGCAGCCTAGCTCTACTGTCATGTAAAACACTAAGCCTAACCTTTTTTGTATTGGAACACTACCTCATCAGATGCGCAGTAGCAAGAACCACCCAAATTCTGCCCAATACCCTCCGCATGATGTTTAGTGTTCATCTACTTCTGAATAAACATAAGCAGACCTCTGTCAACCAAATGAATATTTGATTTGTAGTGCATTCACAATAGTTGCCAACCAAGTGTCTTTACTGGTTAAATGTTATTCTACTGTTTATATGTTATTTCCATGCAAACACAGAGAAAGAAGCTAGTGGAAAATCTGTTGCTGTTAATTAAATTATATAGACAATATATCTGCAGGGATTTCTACTTGCTTTTAAACTGTTTCTTTCTTTGCCATACTACACAGAAAGATTTTGTTAATTGTGATATACATAGTAGTAATTCCTGAAAAAACTGTTTGACATTACATGATTATAAGGCACTTTTTTGTACCCCAAGGTCAAGTTTTAGTAATCACAAGATTATTTTTATTTCCAGTAAAGTATGTGGGCAATTTTTTCCCTTTTTTTATGTGAGGTAAATCAAAACAAAACTACAACTAAGTTGCTTAAGCTTTATGAAAATAAAGTTTATTGATAACTAAGTATAGGGCAAAAATTATTTATTTTAACTGTGATTTGTTAATCACAGCTGATCAGGCAAGCTTCATGATCCAACTAGAAAGTGTGGCATGGTGTTACAGTTCTATCTTGAACAAAAACAACTTAACATTCCCATCTACCCAACACAATTTATAAGGTTATGGCCACAAATATAACCAGACAGTAAATGAAACAGAACAAAAAAAAGTACAAGACATAGTCATAAAAGCAAGAAGTTACAATATTACTTTAGTACGTGAATGAGGAGGCAAGGCCATAGAATGTGTTTTGCTTCTCTGATTTAATCTTCTGTGGGTACATAGTGTCAAAAACATATTGGTATAGAAACTCCCACCAACCTATTTAAAGTAAAATAATTTATATTAAAAAGAATGCAGATGCTATGACTGAAGTGGGACATTACTGCTGCAGAGAACTTCACGATTGTCGGGAAAAAATTAACCTACACCCTGGGATGGTCATTCTGCTTACCATTCCTGTTAGACACTAGAGAGGGACAGAGGTGTCTGTATCCAATGGGAGTGGGGCTAGTGTGTAGCATCAGTCACAGAAGTGGGTGACAACCCCCTGCCCTTAAGCTTAACACCTGGGGCCTTACAGTCATGGACAGAGAAATGAAAGGACTTCAGTACAAAAACCCTTACTTTGGCTGCCTAAATGAAGGCTAATATGTCATGGGTATGCTCCTTCTCAATGAAGGGTAACAAATATGTGACAGTGAATGTGGCAGGGACTTAATGGTTGGCAGGCACAAAGGAAAACATTTAAATCCAAGTTATTTTAATACAAACTGAGCACTTTCATGCATGTCTATCTTATGTCTCTTAAGGTAAGAACTAACACGAATCTCAGAGGAGTCTGTTGAATGTTCTTAAGTGCTTCCAAAAAACTTTATGAAATCACCCTACCTGTAGAGGAAAGAAAAAAGAAACACTTAAAACTACTTGCTAAAATAACCAATTCTCAAGGCAGAGTATATTTTCCATCCCTGGTTTTGACTCAAATTGTACCTCAGTCCTTCTTAGCCACCCCCCCATAACTGGAGACATTTGGAGTAAACATACTGAACTACAGGTAATGACAATTATTAAAGTTGTCGGCTTCTTTTACCACAGAAAATTTAAATTAATTCACATTCATTCTGTCAATGTCTCGGTTTAATAGTACTAACATTTTAAAAGTGTCCCTGATTATTTCAGAATTCGTCCCCGATTTTGTTGAGATTTGCGTTGAGAGCTATACATTGTGTTGGTTACAACATTTACTCATCTCTCACGTTAAGTAGCCTGGATACTCTTTGTAGCAGCACTATGTAGTAACTTGTTCCCCATAGAATTCTACCCATGATATTTCTGTAACGCTATACTAAAATCAAAATCTCTTATATAAAACGTGTGTACGTTTTCCTTCAAAGCCAAAAAAAGAAAAAAGGAGCCTTTTGGTTTTATCAACTTTTAGAATGCAATCCATTGTCCTGTTTTGTGTTTGGGTTGAGGTACTTAAGCTCCAGTCCACAACTGCTGGGTTCACAGCCATATTCATCTACCTGACTGATTTATAGGTCATACTGTTAGCAGACAGGAACTTGGAAAAGTCAAAAAAAAGTGGAGTAGCCCTAAAACTGGTGGTTTATGTGGTATTGGAAGTTATGTAATTGCATTGGCTTCTGATGCATGTAGATAAAAAACAATGGCTTTGTGTACTGAGCCAACATGAAACAAATTATTTTGGAAACAAGCTAGTGAAACAAGTGTTAGTCAAAACCCACATTTGTAATGCTCTCTAATTGTGTGCCTCAAGCCTATGAAGTGAAACTGTTACTTGGTTTAATAAACAGAATTAATAAGACAGAATAACTCCCCAAGAATGACTGTTTTCTGCAGAACGTACAGTATGATGAGGGTATGAATACTCACTATGAATATTCATTACTCCACTTTCAAATCTGCATGCCTTGTCAGTCAGGCATGATTAGCATGCAACATCACAAGGCCTTCACATGCCAATCATATGTGCCACGCCCAGTTCTGTGCAGAAATGCCTGTGGGGTAGTGTTCCAATACAAAGCCGCCTAACTTCAGAGGTTCCAACACACCTCTCACCCACTAGCCATACCTAAGTGTGACCTGTCTTCCTGACCATATAAATTTACCTAACACTATGCATGTACAATTTGCCATAGTATCTCCAGCCAGCTTGGTTGACATGGGCATCCTGAGATAGTCTAGTAACTGCCTCATGTTAACCAATAACCCTCTGCTCCTAGACTGCACAAACTCAACATGTGAGAAATGCAACTATATTAAGAACCTTGAATCCTTGATCTCTCACACATCAGTCAGTACATATGACAATGAGCGGGTTGCCAGCATGCACACCTCACCTCCTACTCCACTCAAACCCACATCCCACATACCTACATATACGGAGGTCCTCACCAGAAACATTCCTAAACATCAGAGACCTCCCAAACACAAACACAAGCACGCTACACATAATACTTCCTCTGCAGAACACAATACACATAATAGCTCACATACCAGTGTCTCAGTTGTGGAGACCTTGAGGCAAAACAAAAAACCAAACGCATTAATCGTAGGTGATTCCATCGTGAGACACACAGATGTTCCTCTCACCGGGCTGGATAAGGAGAAGGTCATGGTCAGCTGTCTGTCAGGTGCCAGGACACAGATGTCCCTCTCACTAGGCTGGATAAGGAAAAGGTCATGGTCAGCTGTCTGTCAGGTGCCAGGATCTGCCATATCATACATGCACTCACAGTTCTCAAAAGCAGGTCCTGTTACGACTGTCATAGTCCATGTTGGTGTGAACAACTTGAGATGTACCTCTCTGGACTATATGAAGACATGACTGAACTCTCGCACTATGTGTCTCAGGCAGGTATGTCCCCAGCCTTAAGCAGCATTTTACCTTCACCTAGGATGATGCCTTAATACAAACAGAAAATGATTGACTTCAATAATTGGCTTAGTTTCTGGTGTCATTCCAAGGGAATACAGTATCTTTCAGCCTGGGATGGCATGATTGACAGACCTCAATGCTTTGCCACAGATGGTCATCTGTCATCCCTGGGATTTCAACTACTGGCCAAGGATCTTGCCACCCCATAGTGCTTTTTATAGGCAGTGTCTCTAGGACAAAATTCCCACTGTAAGAACTCCAAGAACAACCTCAAGGTTTTGCTGCTTAACTCTAGCAGTCTTAACATGAAACTGATATCACTGGAAGCAGTTCTCACCTTGGAAGACATAGACATCTGTGCAGTCACGGATACCTGATTCAAGGCTGTAGAGAGCACCACAGCCATATCGGGCTACACCTCCCTCTACACATTCAGACCACAAACCGAAGGCATGAAAATTAAAGGAGGCAGTGTATTGATATTCATTAAAGATAAATACACCTCCAGGTTGGTTAGACAGCATGATTACCTGGAAATACTACATATGCAATTAACTGTTGTTAGGACTCCTATTCAAGTTATAACCAGATATAGGACCGCGAACATGAATCAGGGCACCCACTCTGCCTATTTGGATCTACTTGAGCCTATCAAGATACATCTGAACACCATGGTTTTAGGCAACTTTACCCATCCATTGGCCAAGTAAATTACTTGTGCTCAAACCCACTTGTCCAAAGGTTCCTCGACTTCATTAACTCCAATACCCTGGACCAGCTAGATGACACCCCCACAAGGGGTGCCAACATCCTGGATATGGTTCTTACCAATATTGGAGACCACTGTAGCACCCTCATTGTGAGGTCTTCCCTGGTGAGATCTGACCATAAATCAGTCTCATTCAAAGTTACTGTCACACCTGACCCTGCTCTAACACCAACAAAACTAAAAAATTTCTCCAAAGAAGATTATTACATCTTACGGGATGGTGTTAATAGCTTCACTGCTCCTCCCCCTCAGATGGAACTGGCAACTATGCCAAGCTCTACACAATTCTTTATACAAACACCTGAACAACTGCACTGACTCAGCCATACCTGCTAGGACTAAAATTAGCTCCTCAAGGAACAGCAAACCTGTCTTGTGGACAACTGCGATTAACAGGCTTTACAATAAGAGGAAGAAATTGCTGTCTAAGAGTAAGAGGGATCAAGCCCTAAACTGGAAACATTCCTTCCTCAGATTAAACAAGCAAATAAGACTTCTTATGAAGTCCTCCAAAGCTAACTATGAATCCAAATTAGCTTCCTCAACTAAGGACAACCATAAGGCATTCTTTATGTAAATCCATAGCCTAAAAGAAAAGGCCCAGATTTGTGCCAAACTAGTAGTTAATGATACCACATATGCTGAGCCTGTGGACATTGCTAACCTGTTAGTTGGCGGGTTCTGTGAAAACTTCACTCACCTGTCCCTGCCACACTTACCCCAAGACATCCCTACCACCTGTCCTGCACCTTGTATCTCTAATGAGCAGGTCATGCACGTCCTCTCTGAAGTCAAAAACACAATATCCATGGCACCTGATAACATCCCAGGTTGTGTCCTATATGGGCTCAAACAAGAATTAGCAATGCCACTCGGCACTCTTTTCAATCATAGTCTAAGCACTGGCTTCATCCCAGCTGAATGGAAAAAAGCCACAGATATCCCCTTGCACAAAGGTGGTGCTTCCACTGACCCTGGCAACTAAAGACCTATTATCCTGACTAGCCTTATCTGTGAAGCCATGGAGAGAATTATCATGGACCTTATCAACAAAGATGTTGGTAACCTCCAAACTCTTGACCGTACTCAGTTTGGATTTGTCAAAGGGAGATCATGCCTGTTAAACCTGGTGGACTTCTTTGAGACAGTCACCAAGGCCCTTGATGAGGCAAAATCTGTGCATACAGCCTACCTAGACTTAGCCAAGGCTTTTGACACTATCCCCAACTCAGACATAATTGGCAGACTCACCCATCTAGGTATCAACCCAAATATCATTAGATGGGTCACTAACTAGCTCACTGATAGAACCCATATAATCAAAATAGGGGACTTCACCTCCAACAGCAGACTTGCAACTAGTGGTGTTCCACAGGGATCAATCCTGGGACTTCTGCTGTTTGGAATCTTATTCTTAGAAATGTGAGCTAAAACTAAAGGTCTGTGGCTGACAAAGTTTGACGATGACTGCAAACTGGGAGTGGTCATAGAATCTCCAAATGATGTCAACATCCTACAAGAGGGACTTACACAAACAAATGACTGGTGCCAAAGTCATGGCCTTAAACTCAATGCAAAAAATGTATTGTCATCCCTTTCAGTAGAGTGATGTTCCTGCTGACTACAACATCAGTAACAACACCCTGAGTGCACACTGTTGACAGCAACCTTACCTTTGATCCCCATATCTCCACAGTGGTAAGAAGGGCAGTCTATATTGCTCATCTCATAAGTAAGGGCATTGCCTCCAGAAAAATAAACTCCCTGTACTTTTCTCTCATCAGGCCAATACTCTAGTACAACGCCCCTTTTGGTATGCAACTTTCCAAGCAGCCGCAGCAAATGAAGAGACCACAAAGGTTTCTCACAAGGAAAATTCAAGGTCTTCAGCATCCTTCCTATGAGGATTGGCTGAAATCACTATCACTTTACTCTGTTTCATACAGCCTACTCAGAGGCAATCTCTGATTTGCATATAAGGCAATCTTTGACCCTCCTTTATTGGAAATACTGCATATCCGTAAGTCAAATGGTACATGGGTTATTAACTCTAATGGCCTTAACCTGGTATGTGACATTAATAGAACCTTCTGGAGGGACATATTTTTTTTCCCTGAGGTTACCACACCTTTGGAAGAGACTCCTACTTCATGTCAAGCAGAGCACCTCATTGGCTGTCTTCAAATGCAATCTGGACAGTTGGATGAGTAATTGTAATTTCACCCCAGGGGTTCCACCTAGGTCTCTCTTAGACAAGGGTGAAAGGTGCAGATAAAGGAAATAAGGGTAAAACTTGGCCAGGCTTGTAAAGGCCCTAGGGTTATTAGCCTAGTAACCTCCTATCATCATATGATCACTAATGGCTTAACAAACACACACACACACACACACACACACACACACACACACACACACACACACACACACACACACACACACAGACACCACACTCTCACACACACACACACACACACACACACACACACACACACACACACACACACACACACAAAGGTAACCATAACTGAAGAAGTAAACGTTTGTATTTCTTTACTTTTATTGTCAATGGTATTCCCAGTACTACATTCTTTATTTGTCCCCCTCCCCAATGTCGTGCGACCCTGGAGTTGGTATATATAGTTAGGGTGGGGTGGGGGTTGAAGGCCCCCACCTAGTTTCCTTTAAAAAAAGAAAATAACACAAAAAGTACAGATTTTAAACAAAAATAGGTGGGGGCACTTTGCCCCCCCCCCCATACCTCCTAACTATATATATCAACTCCAGGGTCGCACGACATTGGGGAGGGGGACAAATCCCTGTTATTTGCCGTGAATACTGGTTTTCGATCAAATGAAATTTCGATCAAATGGGTTTAGGTCAAATGGTCTTTTGATCAAATGAAGTAGACCCATATATATATATATATATATATATATATATATATATATATATATATATATATATATATATATATATATATATATATATATATATATATATATATATATATATGTATATATATATATATATATATATATATATATATATATATATATGGTTCCCCTTCACATGACCGAAGTTCTGTAAACTCGAAATTCATAAGCCCAAAACCAGAATCTCGAATTTACAAAACTTTGAAAATGGGAAGGGGAACTAAAAAAAAAAAAACAGACACCTTTCTAATGTTTTTGCAGTGCCCCCCACACCCCCCTACTTAAATATTCCTACTCCGAGATTGCACTACAGTGGGGGACAGGGAAATCTTCCAGTTTGCGCTATATGTGTAAGCGCAAACTGGAAGATTTCCCTGTCCTCCGCTATAGTGCGGTCACGGAGCATTTAGATTTAGCTGTGAGGATGCAGGGGGACCTTGCCCCTTGCAAAAAGGTAAGTGAACTCTTTTTTTTTAAGCTCTAAACTTCCCATTCACAAGTTCGAGTGAATGGAATTTTGAGATTCTGGGCTCGAGCTTATGGGTTTCGAGCTTCCATTCATTTGATCTTGTGAAGGGGAACCATATATATATATATATATATATATATATATATATATATATATATATATATAATGTATATTTATATGAAAAGTTATGGAAGGATATATATATATTATTTTTCTTAAATGATTTTTTTTAAGAATTGATTCTTTATGGTAACGCAGACTAGTGTGACATAGCTTTTGCACAAAGCATAGTGTAATGATGGATTTTAAGTTATGTTCCTTTAAGTATGGAATTTTATTTGATTTATTGATTGCAATTAACTTCATTAGAAACATATAAAAAGGACTGGAGTAGGACATTTTTTATCTGATGAAGTCTCTCTGAAGTGATGAAAGCACTTATGAAGTTTTTTGGTGTGCTGTTTTGGCAATAAAAATGTAATCTTCACAGCTTGTCAATATAGAGACTGATATGACAATGACTTTGTCAATTATGTTATATTATGTAATTATAAAAAAGTCCATCTCTTTCAAAAAAATCAAAAGTTGGTTTAAAACAAGATGAAGAAATTCAAAGCCTCCAAGGAAAAATTACATATTAAGTAATTAAACTTACAAAAAGGTAACAAAGATAGTCTGAAAAATATTAAAGATTTGACAGTAAAATATGAAAATGTTTTAACACGTAACTCTGAACTACTTTAGAAAAAAATTAATTACTCTCATCTGCCACTAATCCTAAAGGACTACTCAGCTTGGCTAACAAATCAAAGCTATTTAACATACCAAGTCAGATTAATATAGTAAAGCCCACAAGAAATAAAAAAGTCCAAGATAGATGAAAACATTGCAAGTTTCTAATAGTTATTATGAAAAACTAATTACTGAGATATCTGAGTAGGAGAAACTGAGGATATAAAAAAATAACCATAAACAGACTTAGGTTCATAGGTTCATACTAGGCTATCTGCCCGAGGGCATTTACAAGCCTAGCCCATAGTTTTGTGGCTTATGCCACCCCTTTAGTATGGGGAACTATACCCATTATTTTGCTGTGCCTCTGTTGAGCAGTGACACTGAGGTAATCCCTGGGGTATATCTGCGATCTCCCATCCATTGGTCAAGATTTCTCTTGAACAAGGCCAGCGAGGTGCTCTGCCTCACATATACCGGGATTTTATTCCACAGCATAGGGAGTCTTTGGGTGATGAATCTATCCCTCCAGCACGTCCTATTAATAGCCGTGTCGAGGTTTAAGTCTCCCGCCCTTGTGGCTCTGACGGATCTAGATTTTTGAGGTGAAGCATATTCATCAAATCTGGGTTTGACATGGCCTTGTATGTTAGGCAAAGGTCACCTCTGAGCAAGCGTGGCGACTGAATAGAGCTGGAGTTCTTTCAGTCGGGCAGCATAGGACAGATGTTTGAGACCCTTTATCCTTTTGGTGAGGAACTTTTGTGGCCTCTCCAGCTGCTGCAAGTGTCGGGTCAGATACATTCCGAATGGGGCATTGTACTCAATCATTGGTCTGATGAGTGATGAGTATAGGGAGACTATGACCTCCCTTGATCTAGATGAGAATCCCTTCATGATAAGGTGGGCAATGTAGAAGGTCTTCCTAACTACTTTAGCTACATGGGTGTCGAATGACAGACTACTATCAACCTGGGTCCCCAGGTCCCTGATAACTTCTTCTGTACTCAGTGGATTGCCACCTATTTGGTAGCTAGGCGTAACCTTGTTTTTCCCGAAGGGTATGACTATGCATTTTGTGGCATTTAACTTTAGGCCATGGCTCTGGCACCAGTTATCTGTTTCTGTGAGACCCTTCTGAAGGATATCTGTGTCAGATGTGTTTCCTACTATGGCCCAGTTTGCAGTCATCTGCAAACTTTGTCAGCCATAACCCTCCTGTGTTTGCTTGTACTTTGGAAAAGTAGATGCCAAACAAGAGTGGGCCCAGGACTGAGCCCTGTGGTACACCACTTGTGACAGGCTTTGAGTCTGACATGGCGCCAGCAACTCTGACCCTGTGGGTTCTGTCACTCAGCCAGTTTGCAACCCATCTTGTGATGTATGGGTTAACATTTAAGCTGATGAGTTTTTCAATGATACCCGAGTGGGGTATTGTATCAAAGGCCTTCGCCAGATCGAGGTAGGCTGTATGGACTGCCTTTCCCTCATCAATGGCTTTGGTGACTGTTTCGAAAAAGTCAACCAAGTTTAGAAGGCATGATCTGCCTTTGACAAAGCCAAACTGGGATGGATCCAAAGTCTGCAAATTCCCTATGTCTTTATTTATGAGGTCCATTATGATCCTCTCCATGGCTTTGCAGATAAGGCTTGTCAAGCTAATGGGCGGTAATTTCCAGGGTCGGTGGAGGCACCGCCTTTGTGAAGTGGGACCACAGTTGCAGTGTGCCACTCCTGGGTGCGTATCCAGAGGTAAGACTATGATTAAACAGCTGTCCTAGCTGTGGGTTTAATTCCTCGTTGAGTTCGTGGAGCACACAGCCGGGGACACCATCAGGTCCCATGGATGCTGTGTTTTTGCTTTGGAGAGAGCAGTTCTCACTTGGGCATTGGAGATGTTTGGGGGCTGCAATCGCTTGGTATAGATATCTCTCCTTTTGGGGGAGGGGAGAAGTTTGCACTGAACCTGTCAGCCAGTATGTTGGCAATGTCTGTAGGATCAGTAATCTTCACATCATTTTGAACTAGTTCTGAGCATATCTGGGAGTTTCCTCCCAGGTTTCTAACATAGCTAAAGAAGGCCTTATGATTGTCTTTTGAGTCTTTAGCTATTTTTCTCTCAAAATTTGCTTTGGATGATTTTATGAGAGCTCTTAGTTTTTTACTTATAGTGATCAAGGGTGTCTTACCTTTTAAGGATTTTGCTCTATCTTGTAGTAGCTTCCTCCTTTTGTTGTAGAGTTTGTTTATGGCTGGGGTCCACAAGAGTGGACGCTTGCCTTTGGTACAAAGAGTCTTTGTTTTGCTTGGGATTGCCTTATCCATGCAGTCCTGCAGGTGCTGGTAGAAGGCATTTGTAAGTGATTCAGCGGCTTGAGTACTGTTTTCCGTCGGCTCGGGGCCTTAAAGGAGACCACACTAGTCTTTAGAAGTGTGAAGTCGGCTTTGAGAAGTTCTTTACTGTGGTCTTTTTATTTCAGGTGGGGTGGGATGAGGACCTCCAGCGAGATTAGTTTGTGATCTGATCTCACCAGTGAGGGGTATACTTCCGGTGTTGAACATTGTGCTCCCATGTTTGTGATGATGAGATCAAGTATGTTTTCTCCTCTTGTGGGGATGGTGACTAGTTGTTCCATGGCATTTGAGTTTATGAATTCCAGGAACTTTTGGGCTAGGGTGTTTGGGCTTGAGTAGTGTTCCCAGTCTATATTAGGGTAATTGAAGTCACCTAGTATGATGGTGTTTGGTGATACATTTATCCCTCTAGTGTTTTCAGGAAGGCCATGTGAGGTTCCTGAGTTTGTGAGGGTGGCCTGTAACATGCTACAATTTGCAGAGCAGTCTTGCCTATGGTTAATTGCACCTGGATGGTCTCCGATGCATCGTGCGTTGCCACCAGTCTTGAGGTGTGGGTGTCTTTGATGAATATGGATACCCCCTCCTTTCTTGGTATTGTCCGGATTTTGGGGCCGGACGCATGATAAGAGGTAAAACCTGATAGTGCTGGGGTGCTCTCAGGAGCCTTGAACCAGGTTTCTGTCACTGCACAGACATCGATGTTCTCCATACTGAGAAGGGCCTCGAGTGCGTGCATTTTGAGATTTAGACTTCTGGCATTGAGCAGCATTACCCTTAGTTTTTTTCCTTTTTTGTGTTCTAGGGTGGTAGGTTTAGAATTTGAGCCTTGCCTAAAAAAGGCACTATGGGGGTGGCAAGAGCCTTTGCCAATATCCGGAATCCCAGGGGTGACAGGTGCAAGCCGTCCCTTGCGAAGCAGCGTGGCTTGTCCAGCATGTCATCCCAGGCAGACAGACATTGGATCCCCTTTGAATGACACCAGAGTTTAAGAAGGTGACTTAGCATACCAGTTAAGGTCTTTGCCTCACACATTAAAGGGTTTACCTCCATATGTCTATGGCCACAATGGTGAACCCACTTCCGCAAACTCTGAACCGCGCCTTCACAAAACCTCAAATGCCGATAGTCCAAACTGCAAAATCTCGTCCCCTTTTTGAGGAGTGTTAGCACTTGTTTGTAGGTGTGGTGCTGCAGAAAATGTTAACTTTCGATGTTTTATCAGCCTTTTGAGGTTTCGGCAGTACAGGATTCGCAGAAATGGTTCGGCATTGTGCGAGGTCATCAATTTGCAGTCAACATTATGAAAGTAAACTTATTAAAATGCAGAGTTTGAATCTGACCCCTGATTGCTGGCTAGTCTATAGACTAATAGCCTAAAATCTATCTATAAACTTCCAAACCGATGCAAAATATTTATTTAACAAATTTTAAAGATCAAATTAAAGGAAACTCAAAACCAATAAAGCACCAGGACATATCAACTTTAAAATTTACAAAATAATATCATAATTTTATTAAAAAGTGCTTATATTTGTATAAAAAAGAAACATAATTCATCTTTCTTGGAATTAGGGTTTAATTCTCCCATTTTAAAACAAGGAAATGATACAAAACAGTGCTCTTACATTTGAATTTCATTGTTAAACAAGGATTATAAATTAGTCATGTCACTAACTGCAAACAGGTTGCAAGAAGTGGTGAATCATACAATACACAAAGACTAAAATGGGATTTATTTTAAATAGGAGAATGGAAGATTATACTAAAATAATTATTTCAATTATATGTTATGCTATATGAAATAATGCTAAATTAATCATCATATTTTGATCTGAGTAAAACATTTATTGTTATCAACTGGAGGTTTCTATTGTTAGAAATGTGTGTGTGTTTCCAGTTAATTTTATTATGCTTATGGAAAGTCTATATATAAAAATTCTAAGACATATATTAAAACAGGATCATGACAAGAATTAAAAAAAAATAAATGAACCAAGCGTGGTTGTTTTCTAGCCTCTTCAATTTTTACACATCATAGAACCCTTTGCAGTGTTTCTCAGAAAGAATACTAAGAATGGGGGATTTAAACTTAGTGAAACATCCCATTATAAAAGGCAATTGTTTGCAGATTACATCATAGTAATTGTTAAATATATTAACAAAGCATTTAATGATATTTTCAGCTCAATTCAGTTATATGAAAAAGTACACGAATGAAATATAATGAAGACAAAGGTATTATGTATAAAAATCACACATTAAATAAAAATGTTTAAACAAATTTAACTTTGAATTAGTTAAAACTAGCTTTAAATATCTAAGAATCAAGATTTCAGATAACCTTGAGTCTATTGCAAAAGAAAATTACAGTAAAGTGATAGAAGAAATGAACTCCTATATCAATAAATAGAATAACTTACATGTATCTTTTGAGTAGATTAATACTTATTACCAAAAATGTTGTGTGTAATGCAATCAACAGATTTTGTTCCATAAAAAAAATTAATTTAATAAGACAATATTTTTTTTTATCAAACAGTACAAAACCCAGAAATGCATTTGCTATTTGTATCAGACCATGGATGTGATAATATGATACAAAAGTATTATTACAATTCCAAAGAATAGAAAATTATGGGGGGAATTTAATAAAGCCTACATGGTTTTTTTACGATGTAGGCATCATGCTGTGCTGCTTATAAGAAAGTAAGCAGGTTTTAGATTCAGTAAACACTGCTGGGCAGCATGCATGCATGCACACGACAACATGGGAAGTTCTGTGGCATGCAAATCACCTCATAAGCAGGTGAATCTCATGCAAATGAAGAAGGTAGAGTGATCCAGCAAGCAGATAGGCAGCTATACAGACCCCGTGTTAGTGTCGATAGTGTACAGGAATGTAAACAGACAAATGGGGCTGTAAAAATGTAGACAGATGGACAGAAATGGCATACCACATACAGATATGAGTAAAACTATCCTCTGTGTGTCTCAAAAGTTAAGGAAAATAAGTTAAAATCTTATCTTTTATTTATAATCTGGGCATGTTTGCACAACACGGCACAGTGTCCAAACATTCCTTATAAAAAAAAGTAGAAAAACAGAATTGATATTATGTGACAGAAATGCATTATAGAAACATGGTGGGGCTTTGAAGTGTTTAGTTGTGGGGTATCTACAGTGGTGCTTTGGTGCTGTTGTTAACATGGTGGGGCTTTGAAGCGTTTAATTGTGGGGTATCTACAGTGATGCTTTGATGCTGTTGTTAACATGGTGGGGCTTTGAAGCATTTAATTGTGGGGTATCTACAATGGTGCTTTGGTGCTGTTGTTAACATGGTAGGGCTTTGAAGCGTTTAATTGTGGGGTATCTACAATGGTGCTTTGGTGCTGTTGTTAACATGGTGGGACTTTGAAGCGTTTAATTGTGGGGTATCTACAATGGTGCTTTGGTGCTGTTGTTAGCATGGTGGGGCTTTGAAGCGTTTAATTGTGGGGTATCTACAATGGTGCTTTGGTGCTGTTGTTAACATGGTAGGGCTTTGAAGCGTTTAATTGTGGGGTATCTACAATGGTGCCTTGGTGCTACTGTTAACATGGTAGGGCTTTGAAGCGTTTAATTGTGGGGTATCTACAATGGTGCTTTGGTGCTGTTGTTAACATGGTAGGGCTTTGAAGCGTTTAATTGTGGGGTATCTACAATGGTGCTTTGGTGCTGTTGTTAGCATGGTAGGGCTTTGAAGCATTTAATTGTGGGGTATCTACAATGGTGCTTTGGTGCTGTTGTTAACATGGTAGGGCTTTGAAGCATTTAATTGTGGGGTATCTACAATGGTGCTTTGGTGCTGTTGTTAACATGGTAGGGCTTTGAAGTGTTTAATTGTGGGGTATCTACAATGGTGCTTTGATGCTGTTGTTAACATGGTAGGGCTTTGAAGCGTTTAATTGTGGGGTATCTACAATGGTGCTTTGGTGTTACTGTTAACATAGTGTGGCTTTAAAGCATTTAATTGTGGGGTATCTACAATGGTGCTTTGGTGCTGTTGTTAACATGGTAGGGCTTTGAAGCGTTTAATTGTGGGGTATCTACAATGGTGCTTTGGTGTTACTGTTAACATAGTGTGGCTTTAAAGCATTTAATTGTGGGGTATCTACAATGGTGCTTTGGTGCTGTTGTTAACATGGTGGGGCTTTGAAGCATTTAATTGTGGGGTATCTACAATGGTGCTTTGGTGCTGTTGTTAACATGGTAGAGCTTTGAAGCGTTTAATTGTGGGGTATCTACAATGGAGCTTTGGTGCTGTTGTTAACATGGTAGGGCTTTGAAGCGTTTAATTGTGGGGTATCTACAATGGTGCTTTGGTGCTGTTGTTAACAAGGTGGGGCTTTGAAGCATTTAATTGTGGGGTATCTATAATGGTGCTTTGGTGCTGTTGTTAACATGGTGGGGCTTTGAAGCATTTAATGTTGGGGTATCTACAATGGTGCTTTGGTGCTGTTGTTAACATGGTAGGGCTTTGAAGCATTTAATTGTGGGGTATCTACAATGGTGCTTTGGTGCTTTTGTTAACATGGTAGGGCTTTGACGCATTTAATTGTGGGGTATCTACAATGGTGCTTTGGTGCTGTTGTAAACAAGGTGGGGCTTTGAAGCATTTAATTGTGGGGTATCTACAATGGTGCTTTGGTGCTACTGTTAACATGGTAGGGCTTTGAAGCGTTTAATTGTGGGGTATCTACAATGGTGCTTTGGTGCTGTTGTTAACATGGTAGGGCTTTGAAGCGTTTAATTGTGGGGTATCTACAATGGTGCTTTGGTGATGTTGTTAACATGGTAGGGCTTTGAAGCGTTTAATTGTGGGGTATCTACAATGGTGCTTTGGTGCTGTTGTTAACATGGTAGGGCTTTGAAGCGTTTAATTGTGGGGTATCTACAATGGTGCTTTGGTGCTGTTGTTAACATGGTAGGGCTTTGAAGCGTTTAATTGTGGGGTATCTACAATGGTGCTTTGGTGCTGTTGTTAACATGGTGGGGCTTTGAATCATTTAATTGTGGGGTATCTACAATGGTGCTTTGGTGCTGTTGTTAACATGGTAGGGCTTTGAAGCGTTTAATTGTGGGTATCTACAATGGTGCTTTGGTGCTGTTGTTAACATGGTAGGGCTTTGAAGTGTTTAATTATGGGGTATCTACAATGGTGCTTTGGTGCTGTTGTTAACATGGTGGGGCTTTGAAGCGTTTAATTGTGGGGTATCTACAATGGTGCTTTGGTGCTGTTGTTAGCATGGTGGGGCTTTGAAGCATTTAATTGTGGGGTATCTACAATGGTGCTTTGGTGCTGTTGTTAACATGGTAGGGCTTTGAAGCGTTTAATTGTGGGGTATCTACAATGGTGCTTTGGTGCTACTGTTAACATGGTAGGGCTTTGAAGCGTTTAATTGTGGGGTATCTACAATGGTGCTTTGGTGCTGTTGTTAACATGGTAGGGCTTTGAAGCGTTTAATTGTGGGGTATCTACAATGGTGCTTTTGTGCTGTTGTTAGCATGGTAGGGCTTTGAAGCGTTTAATTGTGGGGTATCTACAATGGTGCTTTGGTGCTGTTGTTAACATGGTAGGGCTTTGAAGCATTTAATTGTGGGGTATCTACAATGGTGCTTTGGTGCTGTTGTTCACATGGTAGGGCTTTGAAGTGTTTAATTGTGGGGTATCTACAATGGTGCTTTGATGCTGTTGTTAACATGGTAGGGCTTTGAAGTGTTTAATTGTGGGGTATCTACAATGGTGCTTTGGTGTTACTGTTAACATAGTGTCGCTTTAAAGCATTTAATTGTGGGGTATCTACAATGGTGCTTTGGTGCTGTTGTTAACATGGTAGGGCTTTGAAGCGTTTAATTGTGGGGTATCTACAATGGTGCTTTGGTGCTGTTGTTAACATGGTGGGGCTTTGAAGCATTTAATTGTGGGGTATCTACAATGGGGCTTTGGTGCTGTTGTTAACATGGTAGAGCTTTGAAGCGTTTAATTGTGGGGTATCTACAATGGTGCTTTGGTGCTGTTGTTAACATGGTAGGGCTTTGAAGCGTTTAATTGTGGGGTATCTACAATGGTGCTTTGGTGCTGTTGTTAACAAGGTGGGGCTTTGAAGAGTTTAATTGTGGGGTATCTACAATGGTGCTTTGGTGCTACTGTTATCATGGTAGGGCTTTGAAGCGTTTAATTGTGGGGTATCTACAATGGTGCTTTGGTGCTGTTGTTAACATGGTAGGGCTTTGAAGCATTTAATTGTGGGGTATCTACAATGGTGCTTTGGTGCTCTTGTTAACATGGTAGGGCTTTGAAGCGTTTAATTGTGAGGTATCTACAATGGTGCTTTGGTGCTGTTGTTAACATGGTAGGGCTTTGAAGCGTTTAATTGTGGGGTATCTACAATGGTGCTTTGGTGCTGTTGTTAACATGGTAGGGCTTTGAAGCATTTAATTGTGGGGTATCTACAATGGTGCTTTGGTGCTGTTGTTAACATGGTAGGGCTTGAAGCTTTTAATTGTGGGGTATCTACAATGGTGCTTTGGTGCTGTTGTTAACATGGTAGGGCTTTGAAGCGTTTAATTGTGGGGTATGTACAATGGTGCTTTGGTGCTGTTGTTAACATGGTAGGGCTTTGAAGCGTTTAATTGTGGGGTATCTACAATGGTGCTTGGTGCTGTTGTTAACATGGTAGGGCTTTGAAGCGTTTAATTGTGGGGTATCTACAATGGTGCTTTGGTGCTGTTGTTAACATGGTAGGGCTTTGAAGCATTTAATTGTGGGGTATCTACAATGGTGCTTTGGTGCTGTTGTTAACATTGTAGGGCTTTGAAGCGTTTAATTGTGTGGTATCTACAATGGTGCTTTGGTGCTGTTGTTAACATGGTAGGGCTTTGAAGCGTTTAATTATGGGGTATGTACAATGGTGCTTTGGTGCTGTTGTTAACATGGTAGGGCTTTGAAGCGTTTAATTGTGGGGTATCTACAATGGTGCTTTGGTGCTGTTGTTAACAAGGTGGGGCTTTGAAGCATTTAATTGTGGGGTATCTATAATGGTGCTTTGGTGCTGTTGTTAACATGGTGGGGCTTTGAAGCATTTAATTGTGGGGTATCTACAATGGTGCTTTGGTGCTGTTGTTAACATGGTAGGGCTTTGAAGCATTTAATTGTGGGGTATCTACAATGGTGCTTTGGTGCTGTTGTTAACATGGTAGGGCTTTGACGCATTTAATTGTGGGGTATCTACAATGGTGCTTTGGTGCTGTTGTAAACAAGGTGGGGCTTTGAAGCATTTAAATGTGGGTATCTACAATGGTGCTTTGGTGCTACTGTTAACATGGTAGGGCTTTGGGTTTAATTGTGGGGTATCTACAATGGTGCTTTGGTGCTGTTGTTAACATGGTAGGGCTTTGAAGCGTTTAATTGTGGGGTATCTACAATGGTGCTTTGGTGCTGTTGTTAACATGGTAGGGCTTTGAAGCGTTTAATTGTGGGGTATCTACAATGGTGCTTTGATGCTGTTGTTAACATGGTAGGGCTTTGAAGCGTTTAATTGTGGGGTATCTACAATGGTGCTTTGGTGCTGTTGTTAACATGGTAGGGCTTTGAAGCGTTTAATTGTGGGGTATCTACAATGGTGCTTTGGTGCTGTTGTTAACATGGTAGGGCTTTGAAGCGTTTAATTGTGGGGTATCTACAATGGTGCTTTGGTGCTGTTGTTAACATGGTAGGGCTTTGAAGCATTTAATTGTGGGGTATCTACAATGGTGCTTTGGTGCTGTTGTTCACATGGTAGGGCTTTGAAGTGTTTAATTGTGGGGTATCTACAATGGTGCTTTGGTGCTGTTGTTAACATGGTAGGGCTTTGAAGCGTTTAATTGTGGGGTATCTACAATGGTGCTTTGGTGCTGTTGTTAGCATGGTAGGGCTTTGAAGCATTTAATTGTGGGGTATCTACAATGGTGCTTTGGTGCTGTTGTTAACATGGTAGGGCTTTGAAGCATTTAATTGTGGGGTATCTACAATGGTGCTTTGGTGCTGTTGTTAACATGGTAGGGCTTTGAAGTGTTTAATTGTGGGGTATCTACAATGGTGCTTTGATGCTGTTGTTAACATGGTAGGGCTTTGAAGCGTTTAATTGTGTGGTATCTACAATGGTGCTTTGGTGTTACTGTTAACATAGTGTGGCTTTAAAGCATTTAATTGTGGGGTATCTACAATGGTGCTTTGGTGCTGTTGTTAACATGGTAGGGCTTTGAAGCGTTTAATTGTGGGGTATCTACAATGGTGCTTTGGTGTTACTGTTAACATAGTGTGGCTTTAAAGCATTTAATTGTGGGGTATCTACAATGGTGCTTTGGTGCTGTTGTTAACATGGTGGGGCTTTGAAGCATTTAATTGTGGGGTATCTACAATGGTGCTTTGGTGCTGTTGTTAACATGGTAGAGCTTTGAAGCGTTTAATTGTGGGGTATCTACAATGGAGCTTTGGTGCTGTTGTTAACATGGTAGGGCTTTGAAGCGTTTAATTGTGGGGTATCTACAATGGTGCTTTGGTGCTGTTGTTAACAAGGTGGGGCTTTGAAGCATTTAATTGTGGGGTATCTATAATGGTGCTTTGGTGCTGTTGTTAACATGGTGGGGCTTTGAAGCATTTAATTGTGGGGTATCTACAATGGTGCTTTGGTGCTGTTGTTAACATGGTAGGGCTTTGAAGCATTTAATTGTGGGGTATCTACAATGGTGCTTTGGTGCTGTTGTTAACATGGTAGGGCTTTGAAGCATTTAATTGTGGGGTATCTACAATGGTGCTTTGGTGCTGTTGTAAACAAGGTGGGGCTTTGAAGCATTTAATTGTGGGGTATCTACAATGGTGCTTTGGTGCTACTGTTAACATGGTAGGGCTTTGAAGCGTTTAATTGTGGGGTATCTACAATGGTGCTTTGGTGCTGTTGTTAACATGGTAGGGCTTTGAAGCGTTTAATTGTGGGGTATCTACAATGGTGCTTTGGTGATGTTGTTAACATGGTAGGGCTTTGAAGCGTTTAATTGTGGGGTATCTACAATGGTGCTTTGGTGCTGTTGTTAACATGGTAGGGCTTTGAAGCGTTTAATTGTGGGGTATCTACAATGGTGCTTTGGTGCTGTTGTTAACATGGTAGGGCTTTGAAGCGTTTAATTGTGGGGTATCTACAATGGTGCTTTGGTGCTGTTGTTAACATGGTGGGGCTTTGAATCATTTAATTGTGGGGTATCTACAATGGTGCTTTGGTGCTGTTGTTAACATGGTAGGGCTTTGAAGCGTTTAATTGTGGGGTATCTACAATGGTGCTTTGGTGCTGTTGTTAACATGGTAGGGCTTTGAAGTGTTTAATTATGGGGTATCTACAATGGTGCTTTGGTGCTGTTGTTAACATGGTGGGGCTTTGAAGCGTTTAATTGTGGGGTATCTACAATGGTGCTTTGGTGCTGTTGTTAGCATGGTGGGGCTTTGAAGCATTTAATTGTGGGGTATCTACAATGGTGCTTTGGTGCTGTTGTTAACATGGTAGGGCTTTGAAGCGTTTAATTGTGGGGTATCTACAATGGTGCTTTGGTGCTACTGTTAACATGGTAGGGCTTTGAAGCGTTTAATTGTGGGGTATCTACAATGGTGCTTTGGTGCTGTTGTTAACATGGTAGGGCTTTGAAGCGTTTAATTGTGGGGTATCTACAATGGTGCTTTTGTGCTGTTGTTAGCATGGTAGGGCTTTGAAGCGTTTAATTGTGGGGTATCTACAATGGTGCTTTGGTGCTGTTGTTAACATGGTAGGGCTTTGAAGCATTTAATTGTGGGGTATCTACAATGGTGCTTTGGTGCTGTTGTTCACATGGTAGGGCTTTGAAGTGTTTAATTGTGGGGTATCTACAATGGTGCTTTGATGCTGTTGTTAACATGGTAGGGCTTTGAAGCGTTTAATTGTGGGGTTTCTACAATGGTGCTTTGGTGTTACTGTTAACATAGTGTCGCTTTAAAGCATTTAATTGTGGGGTATCTACAATGGTGCTTTGGTGCTGTTGTTAACATGGTAGGGCTTTGAAGCGTTTAATTGTGGGGTATCTACAATGGTGCTTTGGTGCTGTTGTTAACATGGTGGGGCTTTGAAGCATTTAATTGTGGGGTATCTACAATGGTGCTTTGGTGCTGTTGTTAACATGGTAGAGCTTTGAAGCGTTTAATTGTGGGGTATCTACTATGGTGCTTTGGTGCTGTTGTTAACATGGTAGGGCTTTGAAGCGTTTAATTGTGGGGTATCTACAATGGTGCTTTGGTGCTGTTGTTAACAAGGTGGTGCTTTGAAGAGTTTAATTGTGGGGTATCTACAATGGTGCTTTGGTGCTACTGTTATCATGGTAGGGCTTTGAAGCGTTTAATTGTGGGGTATCTACAATGGTGCTTTGGTGCTGTTGTTAACATGGTAGGGCTTTGAAGCGTTTAATTGTGGGGTATCTACAATGGTGCTTTGGTGCTGTTGTTAACATGGTAGGGCTTTGAAGCGTTTAATTGTGAGGTATCTACAATGGTGCTTTGGTGCTGTTGTTAACATGGTAGGGCTTTGAAGCGTTTAATTGTGGGGTATCTACAATGGTGCTTTGGTGCTGTTGTTAACATGGTAGGGCTTTGAAGCATTTAATTGTGGGGTATCTACAATGGTGCTTTGGTGCTGTTGTTAACATGGTAGGGCTTGAAGCTTTTAATTGTGGGGTATCTACAATGGTGCTTTGGTGCTGTTGTTAACATGGTAGTGCTTTGAAGCGTTTAATTGTGGGGTATGTACAATGGTGCTTTGTTGCTGTTGTTAACATGGTAGGGCTTTGAAGCGTTTAATTGTGGGGAATCTACAATGGTGCTTGGTGCTGTTGTTAACATGGTAGGGCTTTGAAGCGTTTAATTGTGGGGTATCTACAATGGTGCTTTGGTGCTGTTGTTAACATGGTAGGGCTTTGAAGCATTTAATTGTGGGGTATCTACAATGGTGCTTTGGTGCTGTTGTTAACATGGTAGGGCTTTGAAGCGTTTAATTGTGGGGTATCTACAATGGTGCTTTGGTGCTGTTGTTAACATGGTAGGGCTTTGAAGCGTTTAATTATGGGGTATGTACAATGGTGCTTTGGTGCTGTTGTTAACATGGTAGGGCTTTGAAGCGTTTAATTGTGGGGTATGTACAATGGTGCTTTGGTTCTGTTGTTAACATGGTAGGGCTTTGAAGCTTTTAATTGTGGGGTATCTACAATGGTGCTTTGGTGCTACTGTTAACATGGTAGGGCTTTGAAGCATTTAATTGTGGGGTATCTACAATGGTGCTTTGGTGCTGTTGTTAACAAGATGGGGCTTTGAAGCATTTAATTGTGGGGTATCTACAATGGTGCTTTGGTGCTACTGTTATCATGGTAGGGCTTTTAATTGTGGGGCATCTACAATGGTGCTTTTGTGCTGTTTTTAACATGGTGGGGCTTTGAAGCATTTAATTTCCAGGCTGTGAGCATGAATCCCTATGCAAATGAGGTGGGCTTACTGAATATCATAATGAGGTAATCGTGTCTGCATATCCCCTCCATGTAGGTAGAGGACCATGTTCGTGTCCACACAAAAGGTAGCTGATATCAGGAGATGGTGTGTCCAATGACTTCTAAGCTGATTTCGGCTTATCTACACCGGTTTGGGCTGCACACCGCCATGTGCACTGACTTCTAAGCTTTGTTTAGCTAAAGGGCACGTGTTTGTGCGGCGCACCACCATGCCGAGCGTGGATGTCTAGGCAGGTGGAATGAATCATAGGTAGCCAATCACACAGACAGCACCTGCAGCAGACCACTATAAAGTATGATCTTTCATTTTGGGGATAAACTCTTGCCTAGGCTTGTAAGGGCCCCAGGGCCATTAGCCTAGTAACCTATTATGATCCTAGGCATACACCCTACAGTCTGATTATTCCCCCATACTCTGCACCACTGAAGTGCAGACTTGGGAATTTTAACTGAGAGAATGCTAGGGGCTGCTTCAGGTCTGCTACATCTGTATGTGCTACATGCTGAAGTCAGTGCTGATGCTGCTGCTGTTGACAAAAGGCCTAGGCAGTGAAGGAGAAAGTGTTCAGGCCCAGGGTAATGTTCTAGGAACTGCATGAGCTGGAGATTGTAGAGCACTACAGGGTGGTCAGAGACATACTACAAGAAATCACTGAGCTCTGCCACCCTCAACTCAGACCCAGAGCCAACAGAGGGGAACCCATCCCAGTGGAAGCAAAGGTATGTGTAGCCCTTAGGATAATAGCCACAGGTACCTTCCAAAGACCAATGGGGCCATGATGGGGGTCACACAGGCATCAGCATCCAGTGTACTCCACCAGTTCCTAGATGCCATGCTACTACATACCAGTGAGCACATTTATTTTCCCCTGACCCCTGAGGTGAGTGCCAGCAAAATGTGACACTTCTACCATGTCGCATACTACCCAGAGGTACTGGGTATCATAGATTGCACTCATCTACACATCAAGGCACTGCCCAGAGAGAAGGGTAGAATCTACTTTAACCACAAGGGACACAACTTCACCAACTGCCAGGTCATGTGCAATGTCCAAGGTGTTATCATAATATTTGTACTGACAGCCCTGAAAGTTATCATGACTCCCATATCTAGCATGCATCACAGCTGTACCAGATGTTTGCTAGGGGTGACATTTCACAAGGGCATTTGCTGGGGGATGATGGCTAGACACTGGAATCGTGGATGATGGCACCCATCAGAAATGCACACATGCACCCATGGAAGAACGCCATAATGAGGCACACATACAAACTAAGAACATCACAGAGTATGTGCTTGGACTGCTGAAGTCACTGTTCTGGTGCCTTGATATATTGAAACCCTGCAGTACTCTCCAGCCACATGTACACATATGTTCAAAGTATGTGCCATGCTACATAACATGATCCTGCGGAAGCAGCTGCAGCAAGATCAGGAAAGGGAAGGGATACACAGCACCCCACCAGTACCTAGGTCACCACAGCCACAGTCACAGGAGGACTCGGAGGAGGATTCCCCTGATGATGTCCATGTACGCAGATGTAGGCACGCCCAGTACATCCTGGCATTGGCTAACAGACAACACAGAGCACATTCACTGACAACCTAGGGCCCTAGGGACTGACACCTTACTCCTAATCACATACATATATTAAAATAGCTGATACCAGGCAACCCACACAACCTGTACCTACCCATGTATTGGCTGTATACTGGTTGCATCACACAGAGTCAGCCCTGAACTACAGTTGTGTCAACTAGAGCATTTGCAAGGTAAGTCTCTAACCTACACACTAATTGTAAAGATTACTATAATATGGTATTGTATGTATGAATCTGTTGCTGTTATGCAAGGAAGTATAGCAGGCTATATGGACAGATGTAACATCCACATGGGACTACAGATACCTAGTCCAATAGTATGTGTTGCTTAATATTCACTAGGCCTCATGAATGGAATATTCAGAGCATCAGGCAAGGGAGATGTTAAACAGTGGGCTTACATGATATTTGGATTAACTGTCTATCCCAGCTGATCGTGCGCTGTTGTTTCCCCACCCCAACACAGCAATGTACCCATATAACTGCTTTAACAGAAAATCATCAATGGTCTATCAGTGGTCCAGGCAATCTCAGGTCTGTAACATAGAAGTCGATCACACATCGTATGTCCCACTTCACACAAGATAACAACATACATATTTATGCTGTTGACTGTGTGATGAATGACTCTTCTCTGTCACTGTGTGGCTCAGTGGACTAGGGAATCTAGCATGGGTGATGGTGTTAATGGTTCTAATCTGGAATTACTCACATCTTTTGTATGTGATGTTTTATTACGTTGGTGTTTTCACAGACTGTCATACCTCTCAACTTCTTAGTGCGAGATATCTGGACAAAGCCAGAAAGATTGGGGGGACAAAGGCATAAACATAGGGACAGAATTCAAATATTGTTTATATAAACCTAGAAAGTTGCTAGAATAAAAGGTGTTGCATTAGTATATATTTTCTGAAGGATAAAAAGTCTGAAACACAACTGTTTGTCTTTATTTAGTGATGTCAATATTCAATAATGTACCAGAAAACCACAAATGTATGAGGAACAGACCAAACATATGAGGCAAAACTCTGGACATTCTGTAAAAATCTGGGCAGCTGAGACTTATGCAGGCTGTCAGTCTGTGTGTGGGGTAACATTATCAATCTCAGTCACATATTAAGTACAGCAGACAGCTGTAGAATGCCATGGACATTTTGAGTGAAATGCAGCACTGCAGAAATAGGGGCAAATATTAATGTTTGTAACATACATAATTCTAGACTGGAGGACAAGTAGGTGTTGCCACAAGTCACTTTATAAGTACTGACATCCACTGGGCATGCCCATACACTTGGTTCAAATGAGCACAGTTCTGTTGCCCCTTCATCAAAATGACCTGTTATGTATAAATATGTCTATACATACAGACATATACATAACCATCTGCCACTATCTCTCTCTCACAATAGATATATACCGATATATATAACTATATATATTATAATGATACATAGACTCTCCCCATGTATCCACATAACACATAATACATACCATACACACGCACAGCTATATTTAGGTTCATAGGTTCATAGGTTGGTACTAGGCTATTGGCCCTAGGGCCTATACAAGCCTAGCCATAACAATTCCCTGGATATTTCTTCCCACAATATTTACTTCTCTGGGCCCCTGTCTAGCAGGGAGACTGACATGATCCCCAGGGTGAATTTCCTATCTCCCATCCAATCATCAATGTTCCTTTTGAAGAAGGCCAAAGAGGTGCTCTGCTTGACATGCATGGGCAGTCTGTTCCAGAGTCTGGGGAGTCTCTGGGTCAGGAACCTATTCCTCCAGCATGTTTTGTTCATTGTGATGACAAGGTTTAGATCCCTGGAGCGGATTTCTTTAAGTGGAGCATGTCCAACAGCTCAGGGTTTGACATGGCCTTGTATGTTAAGCAGAGATCGTCTCTGAGTAGACGATATGCCTCAGAATATAGCTAGAGTGTTTTTAGACGGTCAGCATATAGCTTCTGCTTTAGGCCTGTGAGTCTTTTAGTGAGGTATTTCTGTGGCCTTTCCAGCTGTTGCAGATGTCTTGTGAGGTACATACCAAACAGGGCACTATACTCTATAATGGGTCTAATGAGAGATGAGTACAGTGGGACAATGACCTCCTTTTTTCTGGATGAAAAGCCCTTAGTGATGAGGTGTGCCACATAGAAGGATTTTCTGACTGTTGTGGCAATGTGGTTATCAAAAGTGAGACCACTGTCCACCTGTGTCCCTAAGTCTCTCATCACACTTTCGATGTTTAGTGTACTGCCACCTATGTAGTAATTCATGAGTACATGTTTTTTTCCAAAGGGGATAACTATACATTTCTTGGCATTAAGCTTGAGCCCATGGCTCTGGCACCAGGCATCTGTTTCTGTAAGGCCCTTTTGTAGAATATCCACA
Organism: Protopterus annectens; assembly: GCF_019279795.1. Taxonomy (NCBI): domain Eukaryota; kingdom Metazoa; phylum Chordata; order Ceratodontiformes; family Protopteridae; genus Protopterus; species Protopterus annectens. The sequence goes on from NC_056726.1 coordinate 1,494,643,563, forward strand.
TAATTTGGGGATTCAATAATGGCTCCCAGTTTGCAGTCATCTGCAAACTTTGTTAGCCAGAGTCCCTTAGTGTTGGCCTGTACTTCAGAGAAGTAGATGCCAAACAAGAGTGGTCCCAGGACTGAACCCTGAGGTACTCCACTTGTCACTTGTCTGGAGCTGGATTTGGAGACAGCTACTTTTACAGTCTGGGTTCTGTCAGTAAGCCAGCTGGCAATCCATCGAGTGACATAGGGATTTATGCCCAGCTTAGTAAGTTTATCTATGATTCCAGAGTGGGGATGGTGTTGAAGGCCTTGGTGAAGTCCAGATATACTGTGTGGACCGCCTTACCCTTGTCCACAGCTTTGGAGACTGATTCGAAGAAGTCAATCAGATTTAGGAGACAGGATCGACCCTTCACAAACCCAAACTGGGTGGGGTCCAGTGTTTGAAGGTTGCCAATGTCTTTGTTTATAAGTTCCATGATAATGCATTCCATGCCCTTGCAGATCAGGCTTGTCAGACTGATGGGACGGTAGTTCCTGGGATCCAAGGCGGATCCCCCCTTGCGGAGTGGGATAACTGTAGCTGTGCGCCACTCAGTGGGCACGAAGCCTGAGGTGAGGCTATGATTAAACATGACACTTAGGTGAGGTGCCAGTTCATTTTGTAGTTCATGTAGTACACAGCCTGGGATGTCATCTGGTCCCATGGATGCTGTATTCTTAGCTTTGGAGATTGCGGTTTCTACCTGTGTGGCCATGATTATCGGAATTTGGCAATCTTTTGGTATTGAGATGGGCCCTTTAGAGGGTGAGAGGGGGGTGAAGTTGGCACTAAATTGATCTGCCAGGATATTGACAATATGCTTGGGATCAGTATATTTAATGCCATTCTGTTGTAGCTAAGAGTAGATCTGAGCATTGCCATTTAGATTCTTGACATAACTATAGAATGCCTTGTGGTTGTCTTTGGAATCTTTGGCAATTTTATTTTCATAACTAGCTTTTGAGGATTTTATGAGGGATCTCAGTTTCTTACTGAGGCTGGTGAGGGAGATTTTTGCATCCTGGGATTTTCCTCTTTTCTGCAACAGTTTCTTCCTTCTGTTATATAGTTTGTTTATAGAAGAGGACCACCAGATTGGCTTCCTTTTTTGGAGAAGAGCATCTTGGTTCTATTTGGGATGGCACGATTCATGCATGAGTGGATGTGCTCATTCAGTGCCTTAGTGTAGGATTCTGCAGTCGAACTTTCAGATCCCATCTGCATGGGTGTCATGATGTTTGTCACTTCTGACTTCAGTAGCATGAAGTTGGCTTTGGAGAAGTTTTTTAAGGAGGTTTCCTTACTGGGGGTGGGGATGGGATGTGGATGTCAAAGGTGATTTGCTTATGGTCAGACCTGACCAATGAGGGGGTGACCACTGGTGTGGAGCATCTATCTCCCATTTGGTAATGACCAGGTCTAGGATATTGTAGCCCCTGGTGGGACAATGGATTAGTTGATCCAGGGTGTTGGAATTTATGAATTCCAAGAATCGTTGGGAAAAGGAGTTGGTACCCGAGTAGTTTTCCCAGTTAATGGCAGGGTAGTTGATATCACCCAGTATTAGGGTGTTTGGTTGTATCTTAATATTTTCCAGTATGTTTAGAAAGGTGTAGTGAGAATCTTGGGGAATGGTGGGGGATCTGTAGCAAGCTACAATTTGGATTGCAGTCTTATCTAGTGTTAGTTGCACCTAGAGAATTTCAGATGCATTGTGTTGGGCAACTAGCCTGGAGGTGTGAATATCCTTGGTGACTATGGACACTCCTCCACCTTTAGTGTTTCGGTCTTGGTTTTGTGGCCGAAAAGTGTGATAAGAGTTGTAGCCTGGTATGGCAGAGGTGCTCTCTGGAGCCTTAAACTAGGTTTCAGTTACTGCACAGATATCAATGTTCTCCATTTTTAGGAGTGCCTTGAGAGAGTGCATTTTGAGGTTTAGACTTCTAGCATTGAGAAGCATTACCTTCAGATTTTGCATGCTTGTATCTGTTACGGTGGTGGTTTTATCCTTTGAACCTTGCCTAAAAAAGGCACTATAGGGGTGGCAAGAGCTTTAGCCAGTAACCTGAATCCCAGGGGTGACAGGTGCAGACCATCTTTGGCAAAGCATCGTGGTTTGTCGATCATGTCTTCCCAGACAGACAGATACTGGATCCCCTTTGAATGACACCAGAAGCTTAGCCAATTGTTGAAGTCAATCATTTTGTCCTTATACTGTCGTATCATTCTGGGTGAAGGCAGGATGCTACTCAGGGATAGGGTCATACCTACCTGGGCCACATTATCCAAGAGCTCTTCCATGTCTCTTTTCATGTAGTCCAGGGAGGTACGTCTCAAGTCATTCACTCCAGCATGGACAATGACAGAGTCGTATTTGTACTTGTTGTGGTGTGACTTGAGTGCATGCATTTTGTGGCAGATCCTGGCACCCAACAGACAGCTGACTGTAATTTTCTCCTTGTTCAGCCTAGTGAGTGGGATATCAGTGTGCTTGACTATAGAGTCACCTATGACTAAAGTGTTAGGTACGCTGTCTTTCCTTAGGGGCTTTTGTTGGGTGGCACACTGGTGTTGCTAGCTATGTGTCACTTTTGTTGTGACTGGTGTTTGCATTTCAGCTTCAGAGGTCCTTGTTGCTTAGGCAGGTTAATGTGAAGGCGCTCCACATATATGGGTTTAGTGTTGCTATGTGTGGGTGTTGATGTTGTGGGTTTTGAAGGGCTATGTGTTGCTTGAGGTGTAGTGCAGGTGTTAACCTTCTCCTCTTGACTGTCTAGCACAATCTTGGCTGGAGAGCTTTGCTTCCAGTTTGGCTATGTAAGTGCATCTCTCACAGGTTGTAGTGTTGGGTGGTAGGAGGAGAGGGTTGTCTGTGTACAAGAGGCAGTTGCTGCATTGCCCCAGTATGCCCAGATTTACCAGATGGACAGGAGAAATCACCGGAAGCTGACCCTTGGACATGCCTGTTTAGGTGCTTTTTTGTAAAGTACAAGAGCTGTTTTCCCTTACCTTTGCAAGGTACTTTGCAATTATAGGCTGTTTAGTGCCTACAATTAATTTTTCTTTATTAACAAGGAGAGTTGAGTGCTTGTATCAGTTTAAGGCTTCCTAGTTCTTTCCAGCAGGTTCTAGAGCAAATGCTAATCACAGGGGTTCAGATTTTAGTGCTACTACTGAGAAACCAACTAGTTCTAAGGGAAATTTTGAAGAGCAGACTTTCTGGCACCTGGAATAGTTTAACAATAGCCCCATGGTGCTGCACAATGCAAAAAATGTGCAAACATGTGTTTTTTTAAGCCAGAAAGTTGAAAGGTATAGAAATCAATGGCTAAAATTACAATTTCAGAGCTAGAAACCATTTCTCTAGTGTTAGACAGGCAGTACAATGCTCACCACTCCCACTGGTAAGGAGTAGGACTTCCCTCTACCACAGCAAGTTCTGGATAGCTCTGAGCACAGAAAATGAAGTCCTGAAACCAGCAAAGCTTGGGATCTGGACTATACTAGCTAGGAAAGGCGGGAAACGAGCAAACAAGATAGTATTTTTTTTGGTTAAAACAGGCTAAACAATGCAATAATAAACTAAGTAAACACAGAAAAGGCTAATGCACTTGAATGTGTAGCACTAAACAGTAAATACAATTCCAACTCTACAGAATTAGCAATTTAAAACTTTTTAAATGAAGCAAGGCAAGTGCATAACTGAAAAATGATTTAAGAGGCAGTAATATAATATAATAAGTAGATAGTCTACATATACAGAAAAGCAGCTAAAATACACTAAAACAATTCAGATGCAGTGCAAACTAGAACACTTGAGTTTTAGCAATATTAAGGCAAATACAGTTTTAATAAATGCACTAAAATATACTCTATATTTCCAAAATCTTTGAGAAGCACATTCAGAACACAAGGATATTCAGGCAATTTTTTTTTTTTTTTTTTTTAAGAAAGGGGAAAGGAGGAACAGAAGGAAAGAAACTAAGTGGGCTGGCCTTCTCAGATGTTCTCTCTGTATTAGGCAGAATGAGCTAATAGCACTAGACTGGGAGGAATGTCCAAGATCAAATTTAGAGTGGGGCGGGCAACTGCAAGGCCAGCAGGTATAAAGACAAGATGCCAATAGGTACGGAGGGTGGGAGAAAACACTACAAAAATGTTTATCACAAGTGAGCCAATAGCTATGAAATACAGTAAAAGTATGCAGTATACAATAAAATTGCTATAAATATCTAGAATAAGCAATAACTAGTACAGATAAGCAAAAAAAAAAAAAAACAGGCTACTTATTGCTATATATCACAGATCAGCTGCTCCTCCTCAGATAGCTCTGTGTGTAATGGCTGTAACTCTCAAGTTAACTTCTTAACAGAAAGTTGAAACCTGAAACAACTTTAAAAAAAGCTCAAAAGAACCAATGAGGTGCTTTCTCCAAGCCATAGCCCTGGCAACCCAACTAGACAATTACCATAAACATTAAACTCTCACTGAAGTGGGGGATGGTCTTTGCTAACTAAGATGGCCTGGACAATGAGTTCAGAAAACCGCCTGTAACAAACAACTAGGCCCACAACCCAATCAGGAATATGAAGAATATTACAGCTACTACCTAAACTATTTTAGGCAGAACACACTGCAGAAATGTTTATCACAAACACAATCAGGAATATGGACAATATTACAGCTACGACCTAAACTATTTTAGTCAGAAAACACTACATAAATATTTATCACAAGTGAGCCAATAGCTATGAAATACAGTACAAGTATGCAGTATACAATAAAATTGCTATAAATATCTAGAATAAGCAATAACTACTACAGATAAGCAGAAAAATTCAGGCTACTTATTTCTATATATCACAGATCAGCTGCTCCTCCTCAGATAGTCACATGACCTCATATGGTTGTCAAAATGCACATCAACAGTGGTTATTACTTGCAAATAATCCACACTACACCAAAACCCTCCAAGCTATCATAGCTATAGCAGCTTGCATTACACACCTGTCCCTGAGCTATCTTATTCCCCCCAGTGTTGGATACTTGATTACATAATCCTCTATTCTCCATTCATTTCTGTGTAGAGGGTTGATAGTGGGCATATTCCATGTGGATGGTGTGTGGATGGTGGCAGGTCTGTGTTTGACTGTGGTGTGTGATGGAGCTGTGAGCACATGCCTGAGTTCTTGTAGGAGGCAGACAGTGATGTTACTATGCTCCATGGATATATGCTGTTGTTGCCATCAGTAGGCAATGTGTACATGCTCACCATTGCTGAGGGGAGGAGTGTGGTTGATGTGCATATCCCCCTGTACAACTGGGGTGGACAGGGTGGCGATGTTTCCACCTAACCTGTGTGATGCAGGTTGCCTATATCCATGGCATGTGGTATGGGGTGTTCTTTACCCCCAGTGCAGGGTGAATTGTGTTGTTTCCTCTGAGACTTACGACATATGTGGAGACACTGTTGCAATTGTCCTTGGTGGTGTGGATATGTCTGATTTATAGTCATAATCAGCCTTACAGGAAGTCACCTGTGAACTTACATGTTTGCTCAGATATAGGTGGACTTGCTTCATAGTTGTTGCCTGCACCTGTATGTCCCTGTACAGCCAATGTAGCAACCTATTATGTGGTTTGTGTATTGCTGCTGTCCACCAAAGGGAATTACTCTACATTGGTGTAGGCTGGATATACAGGTCATGTACTGCTGTGTCAATCTAGCTACAGTGGGTATAAAGAGTACACACCCCTGATACACTGCCTGGTATTTGTGCAATTGGAACATGACACCACAATAACTCATTTCAAAACAATTCCCACCTGTAATGTGACCTATAGCCTGTACAATTCAATTGAAAACATAACAATCTGGTCTGTGAAAACATATGGAAATAATACTCAGTACAATAAGCCAGTTGAATGAGTGTGCACACCCTTAAACTGATATGTTCTGTATGCACCTCTTGAGATAGTTACGGCATTAATCCGTCTTGGTATGGACTCTATCATCTTGGCACATATTCACTTGGCAATAGTTGCTCACCTTCCTAGAAACACCTTTGATTGTATTTCAATGGAATTGTACAGGTTGGGGGTCACATTCAAGATGAGAAACATTATGAAATGATCTTTTGTGGTCTGATTGTCATACAGCACACATACCTGGCATTCCAACAGGGGTGTGTACACTTGTGATATCCACTGTATATAGGTGTTGATATAACTGGTAGTGGTAGGCATGGACAGAAGGTCATAACAGGTGGACACCTCTCTGACTAATACCTAATAATCATGCGTATTCTAGTACCCATATCAGTGTCAGGGCAATGCAACAACCAGTAGCTGTGCACATTTCTCTCTGTTCATAGGTTCATAGGTTCATACTAGGCTATCTGCCCTAGGGCATTTATAAGCCTAGCCTGAGTGTGTTTGGCTTTCGCCACCCATTTTAAATTAATTTTGCTATGCCTTTTTTCGAGGTTAGTATACTGTGCCTCTGTCTAACAGTGACACAGAAGTGATACCCGGGGTAAACCTACGATCTCCCATCCACTCATCAAGATTCCTCTTGAAGAGAGTCAATGAGGGACTCTGCCTAACCTGGACTGGGATTTTATTCCAGAGTGAAGGGAGCCTCTGGGTTATGAATCTGTCCCTCCAGCATGTCCTATTTATTTCAGTGCTGAGGTTCAAGTCTCTCGAGCACGTAGCTCGATGGGATTTGGATTTTCTGAGGTGCAGCATGTCCATTAATTCCAGGTTGGACATGGCTTTATATGTCAGGCACAGATCGCCTCTGAGCAGGTGGTATGCCACTGAGTAGAGCTGGAGTTTCTTTAATCGGGCAGCATATGGCATCTGTTTGAGCCCTTTGATCCTCTTGGTGAGGTACTTTTGGGGTCTTTCCAGTTGCTGCAGGTGTCTGGTAAGGTACATCCCAAAAGGGGCATTGTACTCAATTATGGGCCTGATGAGGGATGAGTAAAGAGGCACAATGACCTCCCCTGATCTAGATGTGAATCCCTTCATGATTAGGTGGGCTATATAAAATGTTTTTCTAACCACTTTGGCCACGTGGTTGTCAAATGAGAGATTGCTATCAACTTGGGTCCCTAGGTCCCTAATTACTTCTTCTGTACTTAATGGATTACCACCTATGTGGTAATTTGTGGGCACTTTGTTTTTGCCAAAGGGGATGACTATACTCTTTTTGGCGTTTAGCTTGAGGCCATGGCTCTGGCACCAGTTGTCTGTTTCTATGAGGCCCTTTTGGAGTATGCTTGTGTCGGCTGGAGAGTCGATTATGGTGCCCAGTTTGCAGTCATCTGCAAACTTGGTCAGCTACAGTCCTTCCGTGTTGACCTGTACCTCTGAGAAATATATACCGAACAAGAGAGGTCCCAGGACTTTGCCTTGTGGGATGCCACTTGTAACTGGTTTGGAGTCTGACATGGCTCCAGCAATTCTAACCATGTGGGTTCTGTCCTTGAGCCAGTTTGCAACCCATCTAGTGACATAGGGGTTTATATTTAAGCTGGTGATCTTATCTATAATGCCCGAGTGGGGTATTGTATCGAAGGCTTTTGCGAGGTCCAGGTAGGCTGTGTGGACCACCTTCCCCTCGTCAATGGCCCTGGTGACTGTTTCAAAGAAATCAACCAGGTTTAAGAGGCAGGATCTGCCCTTAACAAAGCTGAACTGGGTAGGATCCAGTGTCTGTAGGTCCCCAATATCTTTATTTATGAGGTCCATGATGATCCTTTCCATAGCTTTGCAGACCAAGCTAGTCAGGCTTATGGGGTGATAGTTTCCAGGATCCGTTGAGTCACCACCTTTGTGGAGAGGGACCACTGTTGCTGTACACCACTCTTTGGGTACATATCCTATAGTAAAGCTGAGATTGAACAGTAGTTTTATGTTTGGGTTTAGCTCTTCTTGGAGTTCATGTAGGACGCAGCCCGGGACACCGTCTGGTCCCATTGATGCTGTGTTTTCTGCTTTGGAGAGGGCGGCTCTTACCTGAGCATCTGAGATGTCAGGGGGGCAGCACTCTGCTGGGATAGATATTTGCCCTTTTGGTGGGGAGGGGTGGAGAAGTTTGTGCTGAACCTGTCAGCTAGGATGTTGGCAATGTCTGTGGGTTCGGTGTATTTTTTGTCATTTTGGACTAATTCTGAGCATATCTGGGAATTCCCACCCAGGTTCCTAACATAACTAAAGAAAGCCTTGTGATTATCCTTAGTGTCCTGTGCAATTTTCCTCTCGTAGCTGGCCTTAGACGATTTTATGAGTGCCCATAGTTTTTTGCTAATACTGATCAGAGATGCCTTCCCTTTTTGGGTTTTTGCTCTATCATGTAGTAGCTTCCTCCTTCTATTGTATAGTTTGTTTATGGCTGGGGTCCACCAGACAGGACGTCTGCCTTTCAAGGATTGGGTCTTGGTTTTATTTGGGATTGCACTATGTAGTATGCACTGACACTGATATTACACACATGTGCAGCATGCACAACCTAGGTACCTGAATGCTTGAAACCCATGTGATTAGTTTTGTGCCTTCCAGCTGAACATAAGCATACATACATGTGCTCAAGGGATACCTGGTTTACATTTTTGTTGTATGTTAGTATAGCACACTGTATTTACAGTCTTGCCACTCAATCATACTTCTCAACCTGTTATAGCAGGACGTCTGGACAATGACACACATAAATGGATGAAAAAAGGAACATCAATATTGATACTGTATTAATATAGCAGCACCATATACCAGTATGTTGATTGCACAGTAGGCTTTTACATCACTGTGATAACCTGGAAGATGTCCAACAGTCATACGTAGGCTATTATGTTACAATGCCATTGTTCACAGACCTGGCAGTGGTTTGGCTGACATAACACAGGTGTATGTGTATGTGACTACAGATATCAGTCACAAATGTGCTTATTGTCCAGCAGAACACTGTACAGTTGAATGTTATTAATTCAATATATCACATGCAGTTCAACACACATGTTTGCAACAGTACTCTACTATGCACATACCCTCTATAGGTGTCTTAGCTTTACAAGGCAAACATGTGTCATACTCATAATCACAGATAACATGGATATGGAAAACATCCCATTAACTGGCCTAGCAGTGGCACAGTCACAACTGTTTGACAGACACCCCTGCGGTTGTCATATATGAGCTGTCCTTTCCCAGGTGAGTCAGGCTCCTGAGCTGTGATCTTACCTCGCAACCTCTCAGAGCATCACATCTGGACAATGCCTAAAATAATGGGGGGATAAATAGGGACAGATTTTAAATATATCTGCTACAAACATAGGAAGTTCGTAGAATAATACATTTAGCATTATGGTAAATATTCTTAAGGATGTGGAGTCTTAAACTCAAGTGTTTGTCATTACTTAGTGACTTTATTCCACAGCTATTTCCCAGTAAAGTACAGATCACAGGAGGAACAGACAAAAATGCATGCTGGTAAAATGTGGACATTCTGTGAAGATCTGTACAGTTGAGAGGTATGTCTGTGATATCTCCCACTGCAAAGAGGGCCAGATGCTATGGCCATAGCAGCTGGTTAGCAGGGCATTAGTACAGCATGTCTTGTTGGGACATATATTCATCCAAATCATATTTTCCATTATTACAGACCAAGTACTACATTCAATTGCCTGCTTACATGTTCCACTTACCATTTTTCTTTCTTCTCTTTTCCACTTTATGTTTCATTTATCTCTCTCTATCTCTCTCTCTCTCTCTCTCTGTGCACTACAGGGATAGAGCTGGTTTGAATAGGTGGCAGCATGGCTTTTGTAGGTGATGTTCATGACCAGGTGATGGCCTGTGCACCTACCTATTGGAGTTCCCCATTTGCTAATTGCATGCAGAGCAGCTGCATACTTCTTTAAAAAGATGATGTTATGGCAACACACTCCTATAAATGAGTACTCCATGCAGGTGTTGGCCCTTTCCCTTACTTGTGAGGAAGACACCCTGGAGGTGTGTGAGCTACTACCTCTTACAACAAGACTTGTGGAGTCAAGCCAACTAAATGGTGGGGAAGGTTCCAGACTTAGGGGCAGAATGTGAGCATTGTTGTTATATGTTTGGAATACTGTTAGTTTAACAGGGATTGTCTGCACATGCTACTTCTACATGTGTTTCAGCCTGACAAAGTTCTGTCTCTGCATAGCTCTTAACTGCAGGGCCATCCACATAATGGCCACAGGTTAGCCTGTTATGTATGGACTGCTCCCCAGACAGGTGTTGTCCTTGGCAAATCAATAGCATACTCTGGTGACTGCATTCTGTATATGGTAACACCCATTTATTTTTCTGACTTTATATCCCACAGAAAAGATATGTTTCAACATACCTGTAAAACAAGCAACTTTCTCAGTGTATAACAGCAATATTTTAAGTATAGCCATGTAGTTGGGCCTCTGTCCACCAATTATGTCAGGCTTTGTCAAGTGTCATACAGTAGTAGGTTGATAGGTATACTGGTCTATTATTATTTAGTGCTGTAATTCTTGCTGAGGGGAAAGGCTAGGAAACATGTTAAAGTCTGTACATTCAAGAGGTTGGTGTATAGAGAATGCTCTTAGATGCCATTGTAACATATGTTATGTGGGGGGACACTAACACTTGTTTTAAAACTAGGCAGTTAGAACAAGTGAGACATATTACCAATAAGAAATATAACAGTTCTATAGCCGTACATTTGAATAAATCTCACCGTGGGGGCAGTAGTGGGTCCCAAGGTACTGTTTCTGAAAAGGTCTTCTCCTCAGTTTAATGAAACATTCATAAAAGGACGATAGCTATGTACAGACTCAATGTATTAATATTAACTGTGACACTTTATCCCATAGGGGGTTAAATGAGGAGTGTAATTGGAGGTTGTGTATTCAATTATGTAATTAGGTGTTAATTGCTTCTTGTGATTAAGGCATGTATTTCTCGTAATGTTTTATCCTTGAAAGGTTTGGCCAAGACCTCAGAGTATAATAAACATGTTTGAATTACAGGCTGGTTGTATTTTTCTTTGCAATGTTCAGACATTTTATTTATTTTGCTAAGAGGTTGTGGTATGTCTGGCCATTGTGTATGGCCTATCATGATTTATATATATATATATATATATATATATATATATATATATATATATATATATATATATAGTTCTACTTTATAATCGCAAAATACTGAAATCTTGAATTTCAGCATTTTGTGACCATAAAGGCGAATTTTGAAAATGTCAAAAGTGCATAACTGTGAATTCAAATATTTCGATTTCACAGTTATGGCTTTATGTTACATGACATGCGCTGTTTGGTTTGGATGTTGTTCAGCGTATTGTATGGATTTACATGGAATCTAAGGTAAGTTAGTGTTTTGTAAGGGTCTTGGGTGGGAGTTTGGATGTATGTGAGATTGTTTGTAAGTTGTACATGTGGGTTAGGGTAGGAAGGTGAACGTATGAGTGTGTAATTATTGGATGTGTTGGTGTCTATCTAAGAGTGATGTGTGTGTGTGTGTGTGTGTGTGTGTGTGTGTGTGTGTGTGTGTGTGTGTGTGTGTGTGTGTGTGTGTGTGTGTGTGCAAGGGATGTAGAATGTCTAGGTGTGAGTGTACTTTTACTGTTTGTGTGATCTTAGAGTTAGTATATATATAAGTAGGGGGCAGTGTGGGGGTGCAGCCCCCCACATGGGGGTGCAGCGGGGCTTGCCCCCCTACTTATGTGTAATGTATGAATGTGCTTGTGTGGTGCTTTGTTTTTGTGTGTTTGTTTTGTAGTGTGGGTGCTGTGGTTTATGTGTGGTGTATGTAATATATATATATATATATATATATATATATATATATATATATATATATATATATATATATATATATATATATATATATATATATATATATATATATATATATATATATATATATATATATATATATATATATATATATATATATATATATATATATATATATATATATATATATATATATATATATATATATATATATATATATATATATATATATATATATATATATATATATATATATATATATATATATATATATATATATATATATATATATATATATATATATATATATATATATATATATATATATATATTTACACCTTAGTATTTATTAATATGTTTATATATTGTTGTACACATATGCAGATTTCCCTACATATCTTTCTCTTTCTCTGTATGTATGTTTCTATTCATATATATATATATATATATATATATATATATATATATATATATATATATATATTTATAGATACCAATACTTTCTAATTAAACAGTGTTTCTTCCCTATTGTAAACTGGCTGTAAAGAAGGGTATGTTTGAGAAAACATCCGAAGACCATACAGCTGATGCGGCTTACTGGAAAATTGCATTGACTATGGTTTGCAGGGTCCTGGGTTCAAGAGCTGAAAGGGCTGTTTATTTTGTTGCTAGGCAGAACAAGACTGTTAGATACAGAGTGACTAAGGCAGTTTTGAGCAGCTTAAGCATGTTTGTGTGGGTTTGTGCAATAGTAAGC
>NC_056726.1:1494661180-1494783680 GCF_019279795.1 Protopterus annectens
CAGGATATATGGCTTGCCTAAAATACATAAACATGATAAAATGCCACCAATGAGACCAATAGTCTCTGGTGCAGGTTGGTGTACCGAACCACTATCTATTTATGTAGAAGGTGAATTGCATACATTGCTTGAAGGCCGCCATACAATCCTTAAAGACACTAAAACCTTTCTTCAAAGATTGCAGAACAGCTTGACTACTATTAATAGTGACTATATGTTTGCGTCTATGGACATTGAGTTGCTGTTTACATCTATTCCGAATACTTGGGGGATAAAGTAAGAGAATTTTTGTCTCTAAATAGATGCTCTGATGACAATAAGATTTTACTTATTTGTAGATTGCTAGAAATCATACTGGAGAATAATGTCTTTGTTTTTGAGAATCAGTTCTATCTTCAAAAGACTGGCGTAGCTATGGGCACGGCATGTGCCAATAGCTACGCCAATCTGGCATTGGTGTCATGGGAGCATCATTCCCTTTTATTTGAAAGTAATGCATTTTTCAGTGATATTTTGTGGTATGCTCGTTTTGTTGCCGACATATTTTTGTTGTGGGGAGGTAACAGTTATGAATTCGAAAGGTTTGTCAACTACATGCACACTACCACTAATTTTTTAAAGTTTACTTATCAATATTCTACCACTGAACTTAACTTTTTAGATGTGTTAGTTAAGAAATCAGAATTGAATCAGTTACAAAGTAGCATTTTTAGAAAACCCACTAGAAATAATGCTCTGTTACATAAAAAGAGCATGCACCCAAGACATGTACCCAAAAATGTGTTGAAGGGACAAGTCTATAGGGTACTCAGGTTACATAATAATGATGAAGAAGCACATATGGCCCTTGACATTGTCCAACAAGAATTTTTAGCCAGGGGCTATTCTGAGAAAGAGATTGCTGCCACTTTAGCTGAAGCATGGACACACAGACGTGATAGATGCAAACCATATTTGAACAATATAATAGGTTCATAGGTTAGTACTAGGCTAACTGCCCTTGCGAGCCATTTTAAGCCTAGCCAGTTATCCCCTGTGAGATTCAAACCCTGTACCTTGGGTTTGTAAGGCAAACACCTTAACCATTAGGCCACCCTCCCTTCCAACGTCTGAGCAGAGTCCCACTAACAATGATTTTAGAGTTGTTTCCCAATACTCCAGTGACATTAATGAATATGTCTCTATTATAAAACAGCACTGGAATATTTTGCAAGAAGTACCAGGACTTACTGATAAGGTTGGGAACACCCCTTTATTTTCTTTCAAGAATAAGTGTTTGAAACAACATCTCTGTAACAAAACAAGTGCTGATGGATTAATTACCTCTACACATATAGGCACTTTCCCTTGCAGACACTGCTCTGCATGTTCATATATTTATAGTAGCATGGCCTATACACATCCCATTTGACAGTTTACTATTAGAGGTACTTGTTACGCTGACTGCCGTACCGCTAATGTACTTTACAAAACAAGTTCCGATATATTAATTACCTCTACACGTATAGACACTTTCCATTGCAGATATTGCTCTGTATATTCATATATTTATAGTAGTATGGTCTACACACATCCAGTTCGACAGTTTACTATTAGAGGTACTTGTTGCTCTGACTGCCATACCACTAATGTAGTTTACAAAACAAGTGCCGCTAGATTAATTACTTCTACACGTATAGGCACTTTCCATTGCAGACATTGCTCTGCATGTTCATATATTTATAGTAGTACGGTCTATACACATCCCATTAGACAGTTTACTATTAGAGGTACTTGCTACGCTGACTGCCGCAGCGCTAATGTAGTTTACAAAACAAGTGCCGATAGATTAATTACCTCGACATGTATAGGCACTTTCCCTTGCAGACACTGCTCTGCATGTTCATATATTTATAGCAGTACGGTCTGTACACATCCCATTAGACGGTTTACTTTTAGAGGTACTTGTTGCGCTGACTGCCGTACTGGTAATGTAGTTTACTTTTCTTTTTGTCAGGTGTGTGATGTATATTATGTGGGAAAAACCAGTAGAATGCTCAAAGACAGGATCCTTGAGCATAAAAGAGACATTAATAACTATAAAGAGAGTAGTGCCCTAGCAACCCTTGTGAAGCAGACAAACCATACACATGTATTTAAATTTTTGGTTATTCAAGTTATACACCCCAATGTATGAGGGGGTGATATTGAGAACCAAACTGAAAGTGCAGAGCAGAGATGAATTCTGTTATTGAATGCTGAGAAACCTCCAGGACTGAATGGGACGACGTCTTTAAAACCTTTTTTGAAATCGTGTCGCCTCAGACATTGAAGTAGTTCATCATACATTTTTAACCTTTTAATATTTTGTAACTTTGTGTATTTGATTATTTTCTGCACTTTGTATTTATTTGACTTTACTATTGCTTTTATAATGTCTTATTGCATTTATATATATGTGCATGCTTTTAAATGCTTGATTGACCTTGAATGGTTTAATATCAGATGACCATTTTCCTATAATATTTAAATTGTACTTTGCTGCATTTTCATTGTCTGATGAAGCGATTTTGGTAATCGCGAAAGCGCTTATTTTTTTCTCCATTTTATTTAATAAACATTGTTGGTTAGTGGAAGATTGGTGCAGTTTATTTATTTTATTTATCCACATTTTCTGCACCTCTCTGTACCCTGAACCATTTTTAATTCTACAGTTTGGTGGAAAACATACCCATTCATTTATGTGTTTAGATTATTGGTGAAGATAAGATGGGGGGATAGATGTCAGTTAACAAATGTAGGTTCTTGCAGTGGTCAGAGCTTTAATGATCATTGCTCTACTCATTACTCTACAGGTATTATTACAACAACTATGGCATTGGGTTGGGCAGTGGCATGTTTGTACGCAGTATAATTACAGCCTTCTTACAGCTACTTTATACTTTCTCTTACCTGGAAGACCTGTGGAGGGTTTGGATTAGCATGAATTTTCTGATGGATGTAGGGTCTAAAACTCAAATATTTGTCATTATTTAACGATTCAATTCCCAGCTATTTGCCAGACAAGTGCAGATTTTAGGAGTAACACACCAAAAATATGAAGCAGAAATCTGGACATTCTGCGAAACTTTGTACGGTTGAGTGGTATGGCTGTCTGTTATTTTCTTCACAGACACTAAAGTGTCAGTGGAGACTTTCATTCATTTTGATTTGCTGAATGGCAATTCTCGAGTGCAGGGGGCATGTGTATTGTGAGAGCACTCCTCTCAGACATACCCCTGCACCCGCAAATGGAACCATGTCCGTTTTAGAGCACGGCAGCATGCCTTCATACATATGCATGGCGCGCTGCCATGCTGCATGAGAATGGTCCCTTCCATGCAAGAATAAGCTATTCTTGCATGGAAGTTTGCTGAATCCTTGGGAACATGTTAATTAATCCAAATACGTATTCATGTATATTATGTGAAACACGACATTAAGCAACATAACAGTCAGTATGGCAACAGTGTGCCAGTAAGAATTAGATCATTTAAAGCATACAGCCAATGAAACAGTTAGTTTAACAAAATATGTTAACACTAAATCATAATAAAACATAATAATCAACCATGTTTTCCAAAATATAGTTAAACAAATTATGTTAGTATTAAATCATAATAATACATAATAATAAATAAATGAAGATAAGGGGTGGGGTGACGGAGGAAAAGACATCCCATTAGTAACATTATATATTGTTTCCCTGAAAACACTGATAATATATGCTCTGGAGATGTGTAGTGTCAGTTTTTGGTACCGTGACAGTTTTTGGTACCGTGACTACAATTCTTATAGCTGATGTAGCGCATACATACCTCTCAAGCTGTTAGCATGTGTCAGTATGGGCCAAGCAATAACAAATTCAGATGTACAACTACACAGAACAGTTTCACATAATGTGGACTTATATACTAACAAGGTGTTCTGTAAGCAGATTTTGTAATACATTGCATTCCAGGTCGTCTTTCTCTGGTAATCCTGTGACAGACAGATACGCAGTTTTAATAACAGTATGAGCAATCATGACACTTGAGAGCCATGTCTGTGTACAGCACATAAACTAGACAGCTGTCATGGCTTAGTTGGCAGGCATGGGAATAGAACTCAATAGCTGTGACTGCTGGGGACATCTGCAAATAATGTAATAATTGATTGCAGCAACTTAGTACAGACATGCAAGGAATACAACCATACTGGGAATAGACAGATTTATTTATGAATCAACAATGCTGGTGAACACTTTATTGGTATTGCTGTTAACATTCTTTGAAATCTAAACACAATATCTACTCATATCATGGGCTAACTCACCCATATACCAATTGTTCGTGGGGAGAGGGAAAATGTGAGCATTATATGACTGATAGTGGCCCTGAGATAACCTTGAATCATACTATATGCTGAGCAATATAAGTTACAGAACATTCGTTTTGCATTCTAGAACTATTATTGTATTATAATTGACTACAGTGACAATAGAATGCACTTGCATGCAATGCAACCATACTGCATATATTAACATAGCTTTATTTTAGAATCAACAATGCTGGTGAACACTTTTTACTGGTATTTTTTTGAAATATCTGTGAAGTACACACACAATATCTGCCCATGGAGTGGGCTTCCTCACCCATATACCTTTGTTAGCTGAAGTAGGAGGAACAGAGAGCATTATGTGACCAATATTGCAGGCCATTAGTTTTGCATTCTACAGGTATTGCAGTGTTACACTTGACTGCAGCAACCTTACCTTAGACAATCAATGCATACAGCTGTACTGCAATGGTTATGACAATACAATCCTGCTGAACACCATTTTGCTTACTGTTATTGGTGTTGTTTATTGTTTATTGAACTACAATTATTGTTCATTTATTGCACTAGAGCTCTAACTTCCTATTTATTGCCCTACAATTGTACATGCCCATTTATTCTAGTACAGTTTTTCTTGTGTATACTTTTTTCAGCAAATGCTTTACTCTTTCTTGCTTATTGCACTACACATAACATAATAACTCCGCACTTATCACACTCACAGCACAACCTCGCCAGGCGCCCACCAGAAGACTCGACATTGCGAGCTGTTGGGAGAGAAGCACACCATTATACATGCCAGTTTTGCAGACACTCAGCTTGCATTTTGGTAAGACAGTGGAAAACATACTTACATACATGTGGGGCATTCCCATCTCTTATTTCTTGGACCCAGGTGTCCAAGGTTCTCCTCTTACACCTTTTCAGGTTATCATGGTGGTGATGACACTGCTCACCTTTGCGGGGGATACCAGCAACACTGGTGAGTTCCCTGGCCAACTGGTCCCAGGCCTCCACCTTAAACTCTGAGTCTGGAAATCACCCTACATCAGCCTGAGCTCATGGTTCTTTACCAGTTGCCCAACCATGACCCTGGACGCCTGAACACCCCACTTCTAAACCTGAAAGCACGCATCTTCACCAGCACCACCTGCCATATCAACAGTCGATTGAACTCCAATGAATGGTGCAGAATTCATGCCTATTGCACTTAATATAGGCTGTTTTCCCACCCTTACATATCATTGAGCAACATACAAAAAAGAATTGCATCGCTTAGCAGTGCATAACCAGCCAAGCAGAGCTGAGCAGTGTGAAATCTCGCACAACCGTAGTTTTAGCAAAGCTTAGCACTGCACAAACATTGGTAGCCATTTGCATGTTTATGCACTGCTTAGCATGATTGAGCCGTGCTTAGCAGAGCACAGCAGTGCCATATTTCACAATATTTTTATTAAATTAAAAGCAGTACATTAAATTAGAGACATGTTCTGCCTGCTATGGACTCAAACTCAGGACCTACTACAGATAAGGCCATGACTCTACCCATGTAGCTACTTGGATATTATGAAAACTACCATACCTTCATATATACTGCTAGGCTACCTGTTAGCATTGCTGACCACCATGCCACACCACGCAAACATGCTTAAACACACCTATAAATAAATAATTAATTACATCTGGTTCCTACTTGTAGATGTCAGGCACTTGTCGGGTATTTATGTACAAGTGCCGCTTGGCACTGCTGTGCTCCACACCAGACCATGCAAACATGCTTAAACACACCTATAAATAAATAATTAATCACATCCAGTTCCTATTTTAGATGTCTCACACATGTCAGCTGTCTATATGTGAGCACAGCTTGGCATTGCTGTGCTCTGTGATGCACATCCATGCAGAAACATAACATAAAGAAAAAACAAAATCACCATAAAACTTATACATTACACATTTAACACAATTCAAGCATTTCAACAGTGGTGGGGTGCATTAAGGGAGCATCACCCTCTACATAACATGTGACCAGGCATCAACAACCATAGCTAGCCTCTACACACTCACACTTATTCAATATCCCTGTTCCTATGTTCTTATTCAGCAGTGCACCATCATTAATATGCACTGTGCACTGCCAAGGGGAAACCATGGCCATGTACACAGATATGTTCAGTGTAGACTCTACATTATGCCTACACGGAGTTTATTAAATCCTGGGGTATGTCCTTGCATTGATATTTAAGACTATTTTATGTTGACTAGAACAATTCTATGATGATCAGTAGAAACTAATAACATGCAACTTTCTGTAATGAATCTGCTATTAAATCCCTTCCTTATTCTTTAGACATTAAAATGAAATGGTATGGGTGATTAAGAATTATTTCGATTGATTAATGATCCTTGCCAATGCTCTTGATGGTATTTGAACATTATTGGCATACCTCACTAAACTCCTATTCTCCTGGAATGTCAGTCTACTATTTTGAAGTAAGAAGAGATCCCTTTGACATTTAAACATTTCCATCTCTGTTTGGGCATTAAAGTTCTGAATCAATTCTTGATCAAGTAACTTTAATTTTGTTTCTAAGGCATATATTAGCACATAAATTACTCTTGAAACAAAATAACAAAAATATTAATAACCCAAAAATCTGGTAACAGGTTTTTAATATTATACTAGCATAATACTGTTATTGTGAATGTATTAAGTATTGGTTATATATTTGGAGGGAATATTGTATTTGAACTGTGTATTATCTGTATTGACTCAAATTATTTCTATGGTCTTTCTTTTTCTTGGAATAATGTCAATTTTCATATGGAAGCATTTTATGTAGATATAGTATATATTTTTGATGGTAGTAGTAGTGAACTATGTGTTTGATTTCTATTGTGTATGGAAAATATTTAACAATAAAAATTTATTATGGAAAAAAAAAAGAATTATTTCACGGTACTGCTAATTGTTATTTTCTTTATTTCTGATTGCAAACAGAAGTGGATTTTTGAATGTAATACTGTTAATAAGATGTTCAAGCTAAAGTCGCATAACTTCATATACTAGTCTAATTGTTTAAATTTTGAGTTGGAATCTGAACACTGTGTTTAACCTTCAATACAAGAACAATTGAAGAAAAAATAATTTGGTGACACAAAATGAAAAAGAGACCTTTCCAGAGATATTAGAGTATACTTTTGCAATTACAACAGTGTGGAGTCATTAAACCTAGAAGTAGATATTACATTTTCTAACACATATTAGGATTTCATTACTCTTGTAGTCTAAAAGACATTGATAGTGTTATTAATAAAGATCTAATGTTAAAGGCAACCAGCTTAACATCTTCAAGTACATTTTGGAAAGATTTTACTTGGAAATATCTACATAGTGTATTTATTACTCCTCATGAAATTAACAAAACTTTCAAAACTAATGAAAATTCTTGCTGGGCATGTAAGAAATGTATTAAGGCTGACTAGTATATATTTTCAAAATGTGAAAAGATGAACAGATATTTGGAAGGCTTCTGTTCATTTGTGGTCTGATAAATGTATAATTTCTGGTACTATAATATTAACGTATCCTCTTGCTCCTCTTAGTATAAACAATTCTTAATACCTTTGATTTGGACACTATTATTGGTAGCAAGGAAGACAACTACTTTAGAATGGAAAAATGTATTATCACCCAACTATAGTGAGATTCTTAGTTAATCACTAATGTATGCAAAAAGGAAATGAGTATTATAATGATGAAATCTAATTGCAAAAACAAAAACTAATTTTGGATATCACATAGCATGAAAATATTTATTAGATAAATATAATTAGAAATATTTACCATCAATACTTATTTAAATGTTTTATAAATACAAATTTGATATTATGTCTGTGTATATTTTTCTGTAAAGATTTAGTTTTGCATATGTTATATTATTTTAAATAAAACTTTTGGAAAATAATAGACGTCTGATTTACTGTGTCTAGCCAGTTACCACCACAGTCTTCACTGGGATAAACAGTGTATTAAATAAGTAGCTAACTGGATGGATGCTGATAAGAAGTCTGACTTGAAGACCTGTCATTCAACCCATATAGAGCATAAGCTATTCTCAGCTATAGACTCATAGATTTATGTATTTGATTACCAGGTTTGCAACATACTACCCTTCAAAAAGCTTTGTATCTATAAACCCATGGTGATATTTATTACTTGCCAAATGCATTATTTTTGGAATAATTTAATAACTGACTTCTGACGGTAAAAGTAAACTTAATCCATAACTTTAGAAATTGATAAATAATGTCAAATGATGTATCTGTCATTTTTTAATCTCTGCTGTGTATTTTTCCATGATCTTGTGTAAGTTTCCTGAGTGGTGCATTCCAGGCATAGACTTTCAATCAGAGACTTTGACAAACTTTCAGTCAGACAGTATCTTACAGATCAGATTGAGAGTTACCTTTTAGTAAGCTATAAAGGCAGAATAGACCCTTCAAACAGTTCAGGTTTTGCAACCCACTGATCTTTGAAGTAAGGAATCCATGTGCCTTTTCAAATTCTTTCAGATGGCTTGTTCAAAGGCTATAAAACATTGCACTGTATTCAATAATGGTCCAGATGACTGACCTATAAAATGGTGCAGTGACTAGACATGCTCTTTAGGTTTAGATGGGCTATTGACTATCCTTTCCTGACCTTTTCAAATATAGAGAAAGTATAAATATAATCAGCACAAGCCTATTGAGGTATATATGGATTATAGCAATAACCCACGCCTGGGTGTGGGTAATGCTGGATTTACCCACGGTTGGCGTGGTTTGGTCCCGAGGGCGAAGCCCGAGGGACCAAACAAAGACAACCGTGGGTAAATCCAGCATTACCCACACCCAGAAGTGGTTATTGTTATTAATGCCATTATTTAAGAAAAGAAATAATTACTTTTCTTAAATAATGGCATTGTATAATGCCTCTTTGCTGCCCTTCCGCACCTGTCTGGTGTTCCGCGGCAGTTCTGATGTACTGCGCATGCCTACGCAGTACATCAGAGCTTTGGGCAAAAGCAACGGAGAACGCAAGTTCTCCGTTGCTTTACTATCTCGCTATGTTAAATGGGTTTAACATAGCGAGACAGCTTTAAAATAAGCAACGGAGATCTCCGTTGCTTATTTTAAAGCTGTTTCGCTATGTTAAACTCATTTAACATATCGTAACAAGTTTAAAAAAAGCAACGGAGATCGCAAGATCTCCATTGCTTTACACTGTGTCGCTATGTTAAAGGAGTTTAACATAGCGAGACAGCTTTAAAAAAAGCAACGGAGATCTCCGTTGCTTTTTTTAAATCTGTGTCGCTATGTTAAACTCTTTTAACATAGCGAGACAGTGTTTTATACTAACGGAAAAAGTCCGGGCGACGGACCTTTTCCGTTAGTATATTGAGGGATTTACCACGGGCACGCTGGTTGGGCTGGCCAATCAGCGTGCACGTTTTTAGGGTAGGCATTGTATAATATAGCAATAACCCACGCCTGGGTGTGGGTAATGCTGGATTTACCCACGGTTGGCGTGGTTTGGTCCCGAAGCCCGAGGGACCAAACAAAGACAACCGTGGGTAAATCCAGCATTACCCACACCCAGAAGTGGTTATTGTTATTATTAATGCCATTATTTAAGAAAAGAAATAATTACTTTTCTTAAATAATGGCATTGTATAATGCCTCTTTGCTGCCCTTCTGCACCTGTCTGGTGTTCCGCGGCAGTTCTGATGTACTGCGCATGCCTACGCAGTACATCAGAGCTTTGGGCAAAAGCAACGGAGAACGCAAGTTCTCCGTTGCTTTTTACTGTCTCGCTATGTTAAATGGGTTTAACATAGCAAGACAGCTTTAAAATAAGCAACGGAGATCTCCGTTGCTTATTTTAAAGCTGTCTCGCTATGTTAAACTCATTTAACATAGCGAGACAGGTTTAAAAAAAAAGCAACGGAGATCGCAAGATCTCCATTGCTTTTTACACACTGTGTCACTATGTTAAAGGAGTTTAACATAGCGAGACAGCTTTAAAAAAAGCAACGGAGATCTCCGTTGCTTTTTTTAAATCTGTGTCGCTATGTTAAACTCTTTTAACATAGCGAGACAGTGTTTTATACTAACGGAAAAAGTCTGGGCGACCGGACCTTTTTCCGTTAGTATATTGAGGGATTTACCACGGGCACGCTGGTTGGGCTGGCCAATCAGCGTGCACGTTTTTAGGGTAGGCATTGTATAATAGCATTTATTGCTTTTTAAGTATCCTGCTATTTGGAATAGTGCCAAAAGCCCTAGGAGTTTGCTATTAATTCAGGTAACTGCGAAATCTCATTTCTTGTGGTCAGTGTTTTTACCCTTGCAGAATATTTCTCATATTTCACTTACCTATGCGACTTTGGAGTAAGTAAATATTAAGAAAGGTGGCATTGTGGGGCAGATAACCCATGGGAAAAAGTAAGTGTTAATTGTGTTTGTTAGATACAGGTTCAGTGTAGGTATTCTTAACCATATTGGATCAAAAGATTCATAGCTTTAGGTTTATAGTTTTGGAGAACAATCTCAAAGTCAGTTGATCATTCAGGAACATTTATTGATGCTGAGTGTTCCTTGGTGTTGAAGTCACCTGGGTATAAGGTAGTATTCTAAACAAAGCATTTCAAATAGTACAGATTCATTTATTGTTTTCTATGTCAGACACATGTCTCCTTGAAGAAAGTAGTGCAGTACAGAGAAGAGAAAGAGTTACTATAGTTTTTGCCTGTAACCCAAGCCATGAAGCCCGTCAAATCTGTTTGCAAAGAATCTTTGTGCCTTCCCTAATTGTACTAGATGCCATGAGAGTAGTTTGCATGCAGACCAAGGTACAATATTCTATCACTGCTCTAGTAAAACCTGTATACAGAGAGCATTTACCTCCCTGGAAGGGTTGTCATTCAATGTCATAGAAGACCAGATGTGGGACTCCTTATGTTTTAGGAATGTAGAGGCTGTATGTGAATCAAATAAAATGCCATATACAATGACTCCAATATTTGTCACATTTTGTCAGATTTTAATTGCTGCCCATCAGTGATGTATAAATCTGATGGGGGGTTTGCCCAGTGCTAGAATAATGATTTTTTCTGATTTTAAAGTCATTGTCATTTATACTGCAACTTGTATATTTAATTTTAAGCACCATTTGAGGGGAGGTTGTATAAATGGAGTTAAGGTCAATGCACCAAGCTTTGTAGTCACCTGCCCATTTGGTCAGTCAGACACTACAATCAGGTTTTGATCTCAGAAAAAATTATGCCAAAAGGAGTAGCCACAGTACATAACTTTAATGGATTCCACTTATTTTTTTCTACATGCTGTTTTGACCATGTGCCTTCAAACAAATATGCTGCTGTCATGGCTGTCCATTCATTCCCATGGGAGTGATAGCTCCAGTACCCAAATTGTCCACTTAAGAATAAGGATCTCTGGTATGTTTTCATTCCCCAGAGTGAGAGTGGCCCATGACATGGCCATCAACAAGGTAGCAATGATGAGGTTTTTGATCCGAGTCCCTAATTCTGCCTTCATTGTGGTGACATAGCCATCCACATCACATTAAAGGCTACCAGCTCTCCCCAAGCAGTAGCATGCACTGTCCCATATGTGACCTCTGTAAGCTACTTGGGTAGCTATGCCTATGCCCTTCACATCCAACCATGGTCTGCCTGTCATGACTGACCTCTGTCTTCCTCTGTTGTGGCAGAGCCAACAACAAGAGAGGCACCAACTCACTCCCCACAGGCAGAGAAGCTAATGAAAGCTGAAGCTTCCCCATATCTGCAACCCAGGTTTTCTAGCACCACAACTGCTAATAGAACTTTGGCTGCTTTACTGAAATCTGGGCTCTATTTACCTGTAAACCACCAACGACCAGCAAAAAGCCTGCTTCATTTCATTCAAAAAAACTTTATTGTATTCATTGATAAAGGCTGAATAGCCGAAACCGGTCTGGATTTGAAGGGATTATAAATAAATAATCATTATTTCTTCATTACTGCGTGTTCACTATCGTTTTTTTGCTGGTTGTTGGTGGTTTACATTGTTGGCTTGACCCTGCATGCCATCCTTGCGGAGCGTATGGTTGTTTGCTCTATTTACCTGTACCAGAGGAGTAGGCTTAAAGGACTACCCTGGTGAGAGAGAGAGTGGTAAGGAAAGGAGTCTTTTTTGTATATAACCATGTAGCTTCTTGTGAACCTAAGTTATTATGGCTTAATTTCCCTTTATATTCTTCAGTTAATGCATGATTCTGTCATGGTGTGTGCTGTCGATACTTTTGCTAGATTATAGTAATCTGCATGGTCAGAAAATCCTTCATCCACAGGAGCAGTTTCAAAACAGTTTTTGTGGTTAAGCCTACAAGATCTGCCTTTGGCGTGTCTTCAGTAGGTAGAAAGTGAACCTTTCAAAGTGAATCGACTGAATGTGAATCACTTAATGGTGATATGGATCTCAGACATGGTTTTCTCCTGAGAAAGAGTGGCTTGCTGTCTGCAGGTGATGGGGAACAGATACCTTAGCTGGGGGAATTTTAAGTATCTTATTTATGAGTGAAGGTAGAAGGGATTGTGGGATTTAATAATGAATGTGGGCAACATCAGCAAAAGTGCATGTGTTATACTAGACTGTGGCATTAAAACAAGTACTGAGCCGTAGAACAAACTTCTGAATCTCCCAGTCAAATGTGTGTGCCTATCCCCACCTATGGCATTGGCTTGTAGGAAGCTAAACAAATCTCCCTTCTTCAATCCCCTAAATATTTCTGTCAGGATGTCAATAAACTAATGCAAAGATCCTCCCAGAATGAAGTATCCATTCTAGGGTACATACCTTGCCCATGTGGTAATTGTTCAGCTTCTGACCTCCACCAAGAATTTTCTGGCCATATACATTCTCGCCAACCCACAATGCAGACACACACAATAAAGACAACCTAACCACCCTGATTTCATTTCACCTTTTTAGTTCTGAAAAATTCCCTCTATGTAAAGTTTGGCTCTACCTAAATTTCTATAGACTCACCACATGGACCTGACAATATCTGCCCCTGGTCCTTGTACCTTTGCCATAATTATTTATTAATTTATTTTATTTTACATTTGTTGACCGGGTTAGTCTGACTGAGCTAGTAACTCATTTTCAGCGGAGACCCGGAGAGAAAAGCTCCTCAGTGAGTTACAATTTAAACAGCACATGCAGTAAGAAAAATACATTCAAGATTTCAATCAGTATAAGCAGTGGATAAAAAAATCTGATGTACATTTAAAAGTTTCATTGTATTAGTATTTAGTTTACAGTGGTAGTAAAGTGATGATGAGGACTGTAATCCTTCTCTGTGAGACTGATATTTTCAAAAGGAACAAAATAGATGCCTAAGATGGATTAGAAAAACAGTGGGGAATATAACATGGGATGCAACAAGTTGAGGTATGTTGAAAGGTTATATACTGTTTGATAAATGTTTATGCTGGCAAAAAAAGAAGAGGTGAGAGAGTATCTAGAGATTTATATTAGAGCAACAGTCAATGGAACAGAGCTTGATTGTAAGGTATGAAACCAAAAGATGAGAAGGAGAAGTTGGAGACAATAGATGTGGAGGGGAGATGGGAGGTAAAGTCTGGAGAAGGTAAGGTAGAAGGTAAGATTAGAGGAAAAGTGCAGGTAAAAAATTTGGTAGCGTGAAAAGTGATGAGAGGGGTAAAGTAGTGGGAGAGTGTATCAATGAGGGACTGAGGAGAGAAGGAATTATTAGATGCAGGGGGAAAAGTGGTTCAGGGGGTATAAGTGCAATGGCAAGACCCGTTTTTCTTTAGGTAATCTGGTGTGACAGTTTTAAATTGTTTAGGGTGTTTAAGGGACCTAATTTCTAAGGGGAGTTGGTTCCAGGATGTGGCAGGTTTATAACTATAAAGGAGGTAGCCAGTTTTGGTCTTGGGTTTATAAATATGTAGCAGATCTTGGTCAGAGCTACGTAGATGCCTCATAGGTGAGTATTTGGATATAATAGAAGTAAGGCTGGGACAGAAGGAGGGCATGTATAGCATTGAGTGAATAATCTATTGTTGATGTAGTAGGAACAGGTGGGGAAGTTCTATCCAGTTTAGTTGCTTTAGGGATGGGCAGTGGTGAGACTTACAGGTTTGGTTAGCAGCAAATCTGGCCACCTTATTGTAGTTTCTAGTGTGGTGAGGAGTGGGGTGTTCAGGTTTGTGAGTATGTGACAGCTGTATAATAGAGCAGGAAGAAGAAATACATGTGAGAGAGTTATTTTAGCGCTGTTTGTTAAGTATTTTTTATTGCGGTAAAGGAGTCCTAGTTTCTGGTGTGTCTTTTTGATACAATTAGTCACATGTAGATCGAACTTAAGTTGGTAATCTATTATGACTCCTAGCAGTTTTGTGTTAGATTCAACTGTGATAGTTGTGTTGTTGCTAGATAGTATAGTAAAAGTAGATTTGAGATTGGAGTGGTTCTTGGGGAGAAAGAGTAAGTTGAGAATACGTTTATTGTCACTGAGCCATGTCTCTATGGTGTTAAATGAAGTCTGGGTAGTAGAGTGGAGGCCAGAGGGATTGTCAGCAATGGTGATAACAGTAGAGTCATCTGCATATTGTATAAGTGATGACTGGGGCAAGAGGTATGTAGTAGATCAGTAAAAATGTTGAAGAATAAAGCCCAAGGATATATCCTTGGGGTCTCCCATTTTCATTGTGAGAGGAGGGTATAGAGCAGAGAGCCATTTGACACATTGCTGGCAATTTGAGAGATAGCTAGAAAACTAGGAGATGGTAGATGAAGAGAAATTGAGGTTTGATAGTTTAGCCAGGAGAAGAGGATGAGAGACTATGTCAAAGGCTTTGGAGAGGTCCAGGAATACACAGAAGACCAGTTTGTTGTTGTCACAAGCAGGACATATGGCATTGATGAAGGATATTAGTGCAGTTGTGGTACTATGTTTGGGGCTAAACCCATGTTGAGTGGGTGTAAGTAGTTTTTTCTGAAGTAGATAGTGTATAACCTGATTATGAATACATTTTTCTAAAATTTTTGAGAGAGGAGACAGAATAGCTATTGGTCTGAAGCTGGATATGTCAGAGGAGTTTCCTCCTTTGCGTATGGATAAGGTGTAGATTTTTTTCCATATGGAGGAGACATAGGATTCAATAATAGAGCGATTGATTAAGATAGATACAGGGTAAGCCAGGGGTTCTGCAGCAATCTGTAGGAAATAGGGGGGTAGAATGTCTGCAGATGGAGAGCAGGGTTTAAGTTTTGACAGTAAGGATTTGATATAGTTTGTTGGAACAGTTTTGAGGGAGAAAGAAAATGATGGGTTATAGTTGGAGAGGTAATTGGCATTGTTGTTAGAGGGGAGAGAGTTTATCGAAGTGGTTATTGATTCTATGAAGTGAGAGCTGAAAATGGTAGCAGTTTCTTCAGGTGTCTTGTTTGGGGAGGGGTTAGGAGGGGAGGGGTTATCAGGGTGCAATACATGATTGACAGAGTTCCAGAATGTTTTGGAGTCGGACTTTAGGGAAGAGAGGGGGGTTGATGTAGAAGTTCTTTTTATCATTGTGGATGTGTTCTTTGACTTGATTCCTGAGTTGTTTATAACTGTGTAATAGTGATGGGGCTTTAGTTTTAGTCCATAATTTCCATATCCTGTCTCTGTTTTTCATAAAGGCATGAGTATCATTGGTAAGCCAAGGTGAAGTGTTTGATTTGATTCTGACTGTGTGGAGAGGGACAAGGGAGGTACAGAAAGATTGGACAGCTTCATCAAGTGGGAGAGTGGTTAGAAATGACCAGTTAATTCTATAGAGTTGGTCTATAAATGAGTTGGGGCAGAAGGTTGATTATTTGTGGGAGGTAAGAAACTTGTGGGGCCTGATGGAGTGAGGAGTGCGTCTAATAACTGTGCCAAGGCAGTGGTTGCTGAGGGATTAGGTAGGGTCTGTGGATTATGGTAGTTTTGGGGATGGGAGACCAAGATCCAATCTAGGAGAGAGCTAGGGAGGTGGGATTTTTTGATATGAGTGGGTGTAGAGATTAATTGCACAAAGCCGTGCAAGTTGATGAAAGAGGATGAGTTGGGAGATTGAAGTGCAAGCCAGTCGATATTTACATCACCAAGGATAATGGTTTCATTATGGGTGGTTAGAGTGAAGTGGGAGAGAATGTTCTCAAGTATGTTGTCTCCAGGAGGAATATAGATTGCTACTATGGTAATCGTGGTGTAGTTGTTGAGTTTGAAATTGGCCAGTAGAAGTTCAGCTGGTGAGAAGGAGGCAGTAAAAATGTTTGGATTTAAGAGAGTGAGGTGGTTGGAGTATAGTATAGCCTCCTCCACCCTTTTTCTTTTGCCTGTCGAGTCTGAGAATGTTGTAACCAGGAGGAATGATTTCACTGTCATGGTTGTGTGGTTTCAACCATGTTTCAGTGATGGTGATTATGTCTGGTGTGTAATTTGCCAACCAGGCATGGAATTCATGAACCTTGTTAATTACACTACTAAGATTCATGGAGCACAGAATTGGCTCATAGGTTCATAGGTGTTTACTAAGCTAATGATCACAATGGCCTTTTTAAGCCTAGCCATGCATCCCAAATCTCTGACAAGTTCTGATATCCTTGATAACTTTTAGCAGGGGAGGTTGGGTGATAAAACATTTACAAGCTAGGGCCTGGGAGATGAACTATTTACAGGCTGCCTGTGTCCAATAGAGACACAGGTGCCAGGTGGGCATGACCAGTGAGTCTGACATCACAACAGAAGTAGATATACGTGCCTAAGCATGTCTGAAGCTATGCATGGTCACACACATAACAAAGTATCACACTGCTGTCACAGATGACGAGGCAGACAACCCAAGAAGGACAAGTACAACAAAATGTCAACCAGTTGGGTCATTATATAAACAGAGAGGAAAGGTAGAGATGGCAAAATTGGGAAAGAGGAAATAACAAGCATGGAAAAAACACACAGACCTAACTGCAAACACTGACATGTGCGGAGAGGGGGATGAAGGGCATTTTTTGTTAGGAAAGGAAGGTTCCCTTTTTTGGGAGAGAGTGGTTGGTAGGAATGGGTGTTTGAGTATTAGTGATTGGGATAGAGAAACAGGGGCCAAGGTTTGGATGAATATCTCCTGAGAGGAGTATAGTTTTGTAGTGGAGTAGTTATTTGACTAGGGGGTGCTTTACTTTTTCCTTTGAGGAGGTGGACAGGAAGGGAGGTAGCTTAATTTTTGGAAGAAGAGTGGTGAGGGGAAAAATAGATGGGCAAATTGAGAAATATTGGTGGGGTTTTATAGAAGAGTTTATTGTCATATTAGCAGGGTGGATATGGAGTGGAGTTAGTTGTGCATGGTAGGAGGTGAGAAAGTAGAGGATATGTAGTAGGGGTAACAAGAGACAGGTTTGAGATTTAAAAGTCATGACGAGAAGTAGAGGAGATAGAAAGGATAGGAGAGAGGTGGGGTATAGGTTAGTGGTAGGGGGTGGAGAGGGTAAGCAAGTTTTAGAGCGGGAGAGAGTATGGAAGAGGTGTGTGCACTGGAGAAAGTTGAGGGGTGTGGTTTAAGTGGATAACTATAAAGGAAATGATATGGGCGGTGGGTGGGAATGGGGTGGGAGTGGAGCAAAGTGAGCCTGAGCATAGTGAGGGCGAACGAAGCAGAGCTACACTCAGGTCTCAGAAAACAGACTAGTGGTTAGAAAGAGAGCCAAAAAAACAACTATCTGTTTGTTGCCACTTCAGCAGCAAGGGATTCTGAGGAAACAGTAAGATTAATAGTTGTATTACAAATTGTACAAACAGGGGGACATGGATGAAACAAAAATATATGCAGAGAAAGGTGGCTCTTGGGGGGGGGGGCAGGGATCAAGGAGATCAAGTATGCAGGGGGATGAGAAGTGGGGATTTATGGCGTTTCAAGGTAGTATGCTTGCAGGGAGTTATCTGTGTATTGCTAGTTTAAGTTAGTTGGCAGAAAAGGAAGAAAACACATTTCAGGATGTGTACTTTGTAATATACTCTTTCTGTTCTGTAGCCGTTTAGTTGGGGGAAACTGGACCCGTAATGAAGGTGGTCTGCTAAGAAGGTCTCTGGGTATTGTCAGTTTGGAACAGCCAAGCTGAGGGCTAGAGAAGGACAAAAAATAGAAAGCAAAAGGGAAGAGCAGTTTAGATATGGCAGTCGAAAAGACTGACAAAGGTCCTATGCATTTAGCACAGAGTTTGTTAGAGTCAGCAATATTAGTTATCTAATAGGAATACAACACTAACTGCAAACAGGGCAAACACAACTTACACAGCTCTCGTTCCAGCCCCTTAGGTATTAAAATACGCTGCGGACTTACCGAGAGTGATACAAGCACTTAAAACAGCTTTAACAATCCAAGTAGAAAAGTAAAGCACTGTTTCAATAGGGTGGGGGGTTTAAAACATGCTGATGAAAAGTAAGACGCTATTTCAATAGGGTGGGGGTGTAAAACATGTTGCTGTTTCTCCTTAATACTGCAATTACAATGTGTTTCCCTAGGAGTCAGTAACCATTGATTGCAGGCATTAAGATACCGTTTATCACTTAGCATTCAAAACGAGTTGTGTATTCTAATAGTCAGTTTGGATAAATGCATTAGAGGTTCAGTTAACAGAAACGCAGTGGAGTTACAACTTAACAGTATATTGCACACAATATAACAACTTAGACATTCATTTACTGTTTTTGCAACATGTTAAACAGCACATTGTAACTCATTAAACAGCACATAATTTCAGCAATGCCCCTTTATACCCTTTGTCTCACCACTAATAATTTGCCAAATATTATATTTAGAAATCCTTGTTTGTCAGATGAGCACTAAAAGTAACCAAGCCCTCTTCTCAGGGTCACTTCCTTCCCATCATTTCCATCCCACCCACCTTTTGAAAATAATAATATGTAAACAACTCACCACTTACCTACAAAATTACCACCTGCTCTGCATCAAATAGGACAGATTATGGGCTTGTAGGAGCACAATGACTGCTCTGTCGATCTGGACTGATAAGATCTTAGCCAAGGCTGGTCAGCCAGCAATTCTACTTCTCCATCTGCAAGACATTGGGATCATCCTGGAATCCACTGCATGGTCCAAAGACATTCTAGCCAACTGTTCATTCTAGATAAAGATAGGAATCAATCTTTCCAACAGTTACAGTACTCAGCCTTCATTAACAAACTTCCACTAGGCTTGACCCTATTTGCCACTACTACCTTATGCAGATGATATCGTCACCTATAGGTTGGATTCCTCATATCATACAATTTAAACTCAAGTTCTAAAGGACCTTCTTCAGTTAGAACACTGGTTAAACTCCAAAAACTACTGTTGAATACAAATAAACAAAGTCTATCTAATTTGGCACCCATAAAAGAGTATCAAAATCTCACTAATCCCAGACTGCAACAACCGTCTAACTGAAACCAGCACTTCTTTTAGAACTAATCCCAGACTGCAACAACCGTCTAACTGAAACCAGCACTTCTTTTAGAACTAATCCCAGACTGCAGCAACAGTCTAACTGAAACCAGCACTTCTTTTAGAACCAATCCCAGACTGCAACAACAGTCTAATTGAAACCAGCACTTCTTTTAGATATTTGGTGATCTGGGTAGGGCAATCACTAAACTTTCATGAGCATGTAAAAAGTTGAGCACTAAAATTACTAGTTTACTCTTCTGGGCCAACAAAACATCTTGTATCCACGTAACTCTGTTATAGGAAAAGGCACTTTCGTTGTCCAGCTTGAGTATGACCTCCATTTACTCATCAAAACCTAATCACTGTCCGCAGACCCAGTCATTCTGCTGGTCAGCTTCTGTTATCTTTTTCCTTAGCTAAAAAATGGAATTCTCTTCCTTCCTCTCTAAGGACTTGTGAAAACTTTTAAAATTTTAAAACTCAGCTACATTCATACCTTTCCTCTAACAAGAAATGCAACTGCATTCTCCCCACCTAGCCTAATAATTTACTCCACCCCTAAACTCCTGACTAACTCTGAGTACTAGCTAACCACAAAAAAGTTCATATTGTAAATATTTTAATTGTACTATGTAACAAAAGAACTTATGCCTGCTCTCTAATATGATATGAAATTGTAAATTGTGTCTTCTATACTATGGTTGTATCTGCAACTAAACTATGTAATTGTGGAGCTTTTCTCCCTGGGCCTCCACTGAAAATGGGCTCCCTGAGACCAGTGAACCTCCCCAGTCATCAAACTGGAAATAGATAAATAAATAAATTTGCTTGCATGTGTCTCTTTTAAAATTGCACCTTTTAGACCCAATGCAATAACATGTGATGATTTATATCTGATTCAACATGGTATGAGCACCGCTGCATTACTCTTTTAAAGGCTAAGTGATTTCCAGTTCAGGCCAGGTCAAAACTTCTTCTTGGTTCCTTACTCTTCAAAATAATCAAACTAGACACCCCTTCTGCTCTCTCTGTCTTCCAGACTTTGTTGCTTCCACTTAAATCTATAACCAAAGAAGCCAAACAAAATACTGTCTTCCCTACAAGCCTCTTCTGTCAGACTGTACTTTAATAGCCTGTACTCATCCCAAAACTGTGGCAGTGATGTCCTCCTGACTCAACTGTTTACAAAAGCTACTCTCTTTTCAGGCCAAAGTTCAAACAATACTTAACAAAACAGTTTGAATATAAGTGTCCATCTAAAGAACAAGTCAGCTAAACCATTCTCTACAATTGTGTAGTACCTTCACCATCCATCTACCTGCTCCACCTGATTAAATCACTAATCCTAAACTGTGGGTCATCTTATCACACCACTACTGCTCGAAACGCACTGTGCACAATCTAGTTCCCTTTCATCTTGCTGGTCTCTATTAGCTTTCCTAACCTTGTGTCCACTGCCAATATATTCACCACTTTGACTCCTCCTACTTTAACTGTACCCTTCCTTTCCTGTTTCTGTTATGTAACTGTAGCTATATTTGGTTTATTAGAGCTTTTATCTATGTATGTATGTATTGTTTTGTCACATTGTCTGTGCTTACTCATAAATGTAATTCATTTTATACAGTACATTGTTTTGTTACATTATGATGTAACCTGGGCAGAGCCTGTAATTGGTCATTGTTTTATCAGCAATGTACTGTAGTAAACAAATATAAATAATAAACTTAATAAATAAAAAATAAAAGAAAAAGAAATGAACTTCCTTTTCCGGGTAGCTAGGATTACTCATCATGACAGAGAGAGAGAAGCACAGCAACAGGGAAAGACATTGAGTGGAGTGACTGCTCAGCTGAGTCAGCTGGGTACCTTGGAGAGATACCCTGTGACCATCTTACATGGGAGGGTGCAAAAGGCACAACCCACTTGGAGGAAATCCCAGGGCATATTCCAAGGCACATGCAGAATTATAGCTCGTACTTTGCCAAGAACCATCTGATGTTCTTACAAATCGAATAGGAAACTGTTGTGTGGGCTACGGAAGTCTAGTCTACTCTAGACTAGGCTGAGCCTGTAATTGGTCATCGTTTTATCAGCAATGCACTCTTGTAAACAGATATAAATAATAAACTTAATAAATAAAAATAAAAGAAAGAGAAAGGAAGTTCCTTTTCAGGGTAGCTAGGATTACTCATCATGACAGAGAGAGAGAAGCACAGCAACAGGGAAAGATGTTTGAGTGGAGCAACTACTCAGATGAGTTGGTTTGGGCAACGTGTAGAGATACCCTTTGACCATCTTATATGGGAGGATGCAAAAGGCACAACACACTTGGAGGAGATCCCAGGGCATATTCCAAGGCACATGCAGGATTATAGCTTGCACTTTTCCAGGAAACATCTGATATTCTTACAAACTGAATAGGAAACTGTTGTGTGGGCTACAGAAGTCTAGTCTACTCTCCTTGCATCACTATCACTGTTGAAACCCTCATCAGAACACCTGCTTCAGAACAAAAATGTCTAGATAAAGAAGACAAAGTGTCTCAAAAGGTCTGCATTCATGTGATAACCTCAGTCATTTGAGATATCTAAAAATATAACAAGACTAGAGGCTTATAAGAAGGGGTCTTGTGACTTATTACGAGGCTTGAGATGAAGATTCGAGTCAGTGTATGCATTTCTGACATGTTACTTGTGGGGAAATGTACAAATAGAGGAAATGAAATGCACATGAGTCAGTGTGCACATTTTTTAACAGAATAAAACTGAGAACTGGGTTGGCGCCTCACTTTTCATGGTCTGTTTTACAGAACAATAGACTCGTGAGGAAGAAGACCATTGTAATGGCGGAACCTATTAAACTACCACAACTCGCCTAATAAATTCACACGTTGATGGAAATCATGGAGCTCACCTGCACCACGGCATTTATTAGACACTTTTAGAGACCATCTTAATTCATACAGCATGCTAAACTGCGACGAAGGAGGTGGGGGCCAGTTGCTTCAGATCTCATGCAGCACTGTAGGAGCTGTCCATTGGTAAGACCAATGCATTTGAAGGTTCTGTTGTTGGTAGATTACAAGCAGGAATCACTGATCAGACTAAATAAGTTCAACAACTTTCTTAAAGCTTCAAAAAGGCAAACATTTTCATATTATACTTTTACTAAAAACTCACACTAAATATGTAAAATACATACAATGAAATTGCTGTGCTACGAGTGTGTTTCTAAAAGAATTGCATCACTTGTGATGGATGATAGCACCACCACCACCACTGTGACAGAAGATGTCAACACTGTATTAATGTGACACAAAGATGGCAGGATGCCACCAGCTGTGATATTAAGATACATACATACATGCATACATACATACATACATACATAAAAATATTTCAAGCACAGGCATTAATGTCCTTCTAGCCTGCCAGTATACCAAAGCACTTGTTCCCATAATAAGTATCCAGGTGGTTCTTAAAAATATCTAAACTAGTACTTGCTTTAATGTAATTTGGTAGTTTGTTCCATGCATCAGCTACTCTGTCAGAGAACTAGTTAGTGCACTTCTCATTCCTATAGAACCTTCTACATGGGTTATCTGATGATTCTCTATTATTTTTTGATAACCCCAAACATTCCCAGGGGTAGTTGTCACTAAATGCCCTATATACCTGAATAAGATCTCCTCTTAGATGTCTGTAAGAGACACTGTACAAGTTCAGATATTTTAGTCTCTCATAATAACTTAAATTCCATCCATGGATGCCCTTGGCATATTTTTGCTGCACTCTTTTCAGTTTACTCATGCCTGTTTCTTATGGGGTTTCCATATTGTTATTCCATACTTAAGTATAGGTCTAATGTAACTAACAATGGCTTCATAATTTTTGATTTCCTAGACTTTATGAATCTTTTTATACAACCTATAGTTCTATATCATAAAACAATTGGCTGATATGATTAGAAAAAACATAGCTGGATCTACCCATATACCCAGGTCCTTAAATGAGTCTACAGTTTCAATCACTGTGTGCTGTATTAAATATTCACCTTTCAATTTATGTCTCCCAAATCTCATATGCTTAGTTTTTGATGTATTTATCAGCATTTTATTCTCTTGTGCCCAAATGATCAATTTTGTCAAGTTATTTTGCAGACATGCCTTATCTGTAACACATGTAATCAATTCAAGCAATTTCAGATCATCTGCATATAGACTGTAGAACACGTTAGATGAAAAAGTTAGGTCTGAAAGATACAATCCTAAACAAGTAAGGGTGTAGGACAGAGCCCTGTGGGACACCCTGACTGTAATCAAGAATTTCACCTGTCCAGTTGCTGGATGATACTTATGTCCTATTTGTAAGCCATGCAGCTATCCAACTTATCAAGAGTACATCAATATCTAGTTATACTAATTTATTGATCGGTGTTTTGTGCATTTCCCTGTCAAATGCTGAAGTTAAATCTATATAAATTACATCACAGCACAAATTTTTATTCATAGCTGTTATTATATTGTTATAGAACATCATGTTACAGGTGGTAATAGATCTGTTTTCAACATATGCATGCCGATATATAGTTTCAAGTACCAACCTATCCAGTTC
This sequence comes from Protopterus annectens, assembly GCF_019279795.1. NCBI lineage: Eukaryota > Metazoa > Chordata > Ceratodontiformes > Protopteridae > Protopterus > Protopterus annectens. Next base: position 1,494,685,674 of record NC_056726.1, read on the forward strand.
TGACAATAACTTATCCACTATTACCTTCTCCATTATTTTTCCACAACATGAAAGTAGACTTAAGGGTCTATATGACTCTATGTTTGTCCTGCTCCCCATGATGGCTGGCACTAATGTGGTTTGAATCCTATTACTGCCAACCAAAGATGAAGTAATAACTAGAAGGTGCATGCAGTTCTATTTCAATAATTAATTTATAAACTACAACCTAAACTTAAGTGTATAAAGGGAACATACACTGCTGTCCATGAGTATAGGCTCCCAACATCCACACCCAGACTAGACTGCACATATGAGACATACAGAGCTGAGCCTTTGGTGAAGAAACCCCACATCCCTTTCTCATTCCACTGTCTGTTAAACAACATATTTATTTATTTGACATTTGTTGACCAGGTTAGTCCATCTGAACTTATGCCCCGTTCAGTGGAGGTCCGGGGAGAAAAGCTCCAAAGAACAAAACTGTACAAGTATTAGAGAAGATCACAGTTTTAAATTTCACAAGTAATAAATGCACCGTACAGCTTTGAGCAGTAATGTAAAAGACATCAAGAATACTAAGAAGTATAAACAGTCATTTAAACAGGTAAACAATTTTAGAACTTATTTATTTATTTGACATTAGTTTACTGGGAAAGTCTGACTTGGAACAAAGCCGATTTTCAGAGGAAGCCCAGAGAGAAACACTCCAGATGTATGTCTTTGCAATGTGGGAGGAAACCGGAGTACCTGGAGAAAACCCACATGAACGCAGGGAGGACATGCAGACTCCGCACAGAAGACTCACCAGCTAAGAATTGAATTGGAGAACCTTTTGCTGTGAGGTGACAAATCTACAGCTGTGCCACTGTGCCATCATATTACCGAACTTTGCAAGTGGGGTAGATGAAATTAGAAGTGATTATTGAGTTGGTTAGTGAGAGCAGGGTGGCATATGGGAGAAGAGACATAATGATGGTCAAGAGTTAGATTCATCGATACGAGGTAAACAAGAGATAGTGAAAGGGAGGATTTAAAGAGAAGGGGATAAGACAGAGAGAGATAATTAGTATCCATAGTGTGGGGGACAGGAGTTGGCAGGAGTATGGGGAGCGGTATATTGTAGAAGTTGTACTAAGCAAAGAATTAGAGTAGATGGTGGATAACTGGGAGAGGAAGAGGAGGTAAGTGAAGGTGGGGGTGAAAAGTGAGGGAGGAAAAAGTGAAGGAAAATTAAGTAGTGTGATTGCAATTACATTTCCAGGCACTGAGCTGGTGATTTTTGAGGGTAGTCTTGAAAACATGTACCTGAGTGAACTTTCTAAAGGACATAAGAAGCTTATTCCATGCTAGTACTGGAAGGTAGCTATAGAGGGTTATATACTTGTGCCCCATTATCTACGGTATTTGCATTTCTCATAAATTCAAATTTACATACACCCACACACGCACACACACACACACACACACACACACACACACACACACATATACATATATATATATATATATATATCATAAAACAAAAAACAAACTGCAGAGAACAAACAAAAAGGCAATGTGGTATACCAGACCTTCCAAATTTATTGTTAGTGCTTTCAGGCATAACAATGTATGACCTTCTTCAGACACAAAACATGAAAGGAAAAACTTTCTTGGTTTATATAAACCACCAACAGTGACATCATCAAATCATCAATTCATAATTAAAGAAACGTTACACATAACTAAAACATAATATATATATATATATATATATATATATATAGGTTCATAGGTTCATAGATTAGTACTAAGCTAACTGCCCTTTCGAGCCATTTTAAGCTTAGCCAGTTATCCCTTGTGAGACTCAAACCCTGCACCTTGTGTTTGTAAGGCAAACGCCTTAACCATTTGCCTTACAAACACAAGGTGCAGGGTTTGAGTCTCACAAGGGATAACTGGCTAAGCTTAAAATGGCTCGAAAGGGCAGTTAGCTTAGTACTAATCTATGAACCTATGAACCTATATATATATAAACATATATATGTATATATTATGTTTATATAAATAAACACCCCCTCTAAAAGATATAAAAATACATTTAACTACAGTATGAAAATCTTAAACCTGTCTCCAAGACAAGGTAGAAAAGTGAGTTCTTAACAAGTTAACGTCTTTCCAAAGATTTTAATCTTAATAAACATTTTAAGGAACGTGACTTATTTAAACCTAGGTACATATAAGCATTGGTTGGGACACCATAATTCTCTTTGCTCCAGTAAAAATTGCCATGGCCCACCTCTAATGCTTTCTTTAACCTGCTTTATCACAAGAAATAAGAAGAAATGCCCAGGAAATTCAATTACATGCTTTGCTACTGCATTATTACAATCTTGCTTATGTATGCTGTACTGATGTTCATAAATTTATTGCTTCAGTTGTCTTTCGGTTCTTCCTATATAAAACCGTGGACAGCTTTGGCACTCAGCTAAATAAACCACTCCTGGCTGTTGCAATTATATGTACCACTAATGGAATAGGTAAAATTTCTTATTGTAAACCTGACTGAAGTTTCAATAAATTTGCAATAATTGCAACATCCACATTTTAACATACCCCCAGTTCTATGGTAACTATGTAAATCTCTCTCGATAAAATTTTTAAGATTAAAGCCTCTTTTATAAATTACTTTAGGTGCTTCTGGGATTTTGTCTCTAATTTGGGCATCATCAATAAGCACAGCACAACTTTTACATAAAATATTTGCTATTTGTTTTGCATCAAGTGAAAATGAAGGACTGAAAGTTAACGTAAAGTTAACATCATTTTTATCAGTTTGAACAGTTAGGTAACGTTAAATTGTCTAGCCCTTCCTCTTCTGCTTGTGTAAGACTGCACAATATAGGTCTAAACCAACCTGATATACGCTTGTGGGTAACCTCAGATATCAATTCATTAATTAATTTTAATGGATATCCACGAGCTAGGAACATTTCTTTAAGCAAAAAACATTCATCTGAAAAATCTTGTTCTAGTGTGGTCATACGGGCTGCCTGTACAAGTTGTCCCTTTACAACACACTGCTTTTGGTAGTATGGATGAGTACTTTCAAAATGTAAAAAAAACGGTTTGAGTATGTAGGTTTGCGATATATTCTTGCAGTGTAACATGGATTACCCCTGTCTTTGGTTGATAATACATTCAAAAATGTTATAAATTCAATATTAAATTCAAATGTGAATTTCAAAAAGCTGATCATATCTGACAGTATCTGAACAAATTCGGAAGCATGAGTTTCATCACCATTAAACACAACAAATATATCATCTAGATAGCGTGTATACCATACAACATGCTGTTTAAAATAGTCATAGCAAAATAACATTTCATTTTCCCAGTATGCCATGACACATTAGCAAAGCTCCCACCACAGGGGGAGCCCATAGCTATCCCTGATTTTTGAAGGTATGTATCACCCCCAAAAAAGATGACCACACTAGAACAAGATTTTTCAGATGAATGTTTTTTGCTTAAAGAAATGTTCCTAGCTCGTGGATACCCTTTAAAATTAATTGATGAATTGATATCTGAGGTTACCCACAAGCGTATATCAGGTTGGTTTAGACCTATATTGTGCAGTCTTACACAAGCAGAAGAGGAAACGCTAGATAATTTAACGTTACCTAACAGCGTTCAAACTGATAAAAATGATGTTAACTTTACATTAACTTTTAGGACTTCATTTTCACTTGATGCAAAACAAATAGCAAATATTTTATGTAAAAGTTGTGCTGTGCTTATTGATCATGCCCAAATTAGAGACAAAATCCCAGAAGCACCTAAAGTAATTTATAAAAGAGGCTTTAATCTTAATAACGTTATCGAGAGAGACTTACATAGTAACCATAGAACTGGGGGTATATTAAAATGTGGATGTTGCAATTACAGGTTTATTAAAACTTCAGTCAAGTTTACAATAAGACATTTTACCTATTCCATTAGTGGTACATATAATTGCAACAGCCAGGAGTGGTTTATTTAGCTGAGTGCCAAAGCTGTCCATGTTTTTTTATAGGAAAAACCGAAAGACAATTGAAGCAATAAATTTATGAACATCAGTACAGCATACATAAAGCAAGATTGTAATAATGTAGTAGCAAAGCATGTAATTGAATTTCCTGGGCATTCCTTCTTATTTCTTGTGATAGAGCAGGTTAAAGAAAGCATTAGAGGTGGGCCATGGCAATTATTATTGCAGCAAAGGGAATTATGGTGGCAAGTCCTAACCAATGCTTATATATACCCATGTTTAAATGAGTCATGTTCCTTAAAATGTTTATTAAGATTAAAATCTTTGGAAAGATGTTAACTTCTTAAGAACTCACTTTTTTACCTTGTCTTAGAGACAGGTTTAAGATTTTCATACTGTAGTTAAATGTATTTTTATATGTTTTAGAGAGGGTGTTTATATAAACATAACAATATATATATATATATATATATATATATATATATATATATATAAAATATATATTTATATATATATATATATATATATATATATATATATATATATATATATATACACACATACATATGTTTTAGTTATGTGTAATGTTTCTTTAATTATGAATTGATGATTTCATGATGTCACTGTTGGTGGTTTATTTAAACCAAGAAAGTTTTTTCTTTCATGTTTTTTGTCCGAAGCAGGTCGTACATTGTTATGCCCGAAAGTGTTAACAATAAATTTGGAAGATCTGGTATACCACGTTGCCTTTATATATATATATATATATATATATATATATATATATATATATATATATATATATGTATATATATATATATATATATATACACACACACACACACACACACACACACACACACACACACACACACACACACACACACACACACACACATACACACACACACACACACACACACACACACACACACACACACACACACACACACACACAATTCCCAGGGAGAGCAGACAGAATTATCCAATTCTCCCCAGCTTTCTTCCCGGCACAGTAGTTCTTCCACCAGTCCGGATTACTGCTAGAGTCCCCCAGTTACCAGCTGCTCTTAAGCCAAACATAAATACACCAGTTTGCATGTTTCACTGGTAGTGGGACTTAGCTGTCTAATGCGATATGTGTTGTGCCACACAGCTTATTGACAACAGTTTAAATATTGCTTACTATCTTCTTAGTTAAATAACAGTTCCTTAATATATAATAATGGATGCCAGCCATAAGTGCGTAAAGAGCAAGCATTAACTTTGCATAAATAATAAAGGAAATACTGCAAATACATATTAAAAGATAATTAGGATGCATATATGCAGAAAAATAAAAGAAACAGCAACAAAAGTAGACAGAACATGTAATGAAACACCAAAACACTAAGTACCAGACACCTAGGTTTCCTGGCTATCTCCTACTTCAGAAATACTGTCCTTAACTATCAAACGTTAGATAAATAAACAAATAATCTTCCATTTTTTTTTTTACTTTTTCTAATGTACGCAAACACAAAAAGTCAAGATAGCATCAAATCAATATAGTATATTTTTCTTCCAGTATAACATAATACAGCACAGTTCTTATATATATATATATATATATATATATATATATATATATATATATATATATATATATATATATATATATATATCAGGTTTTCCCCAGCCCCCAGTGGTCATTACATGACTCATCCTCTTATTGCTCACAGAAGGAAAAATGGTTGTCATAGCAGTGCTTCTCAGGAGCAATAGCTTCCTTATATTAGTCCTGTAACATCAGAAATTGTCAATAGATATTCAAGTTGGCTTCCTTCTTCTTATTCCTCCTTGATGTGCCTTAGTGATATGCATGCCTGTTAAGTCATCAGAGACTACTGAAATTGTATGCCAAAAGTCATTTTCTGGTCTTTCATCTATCTTTCCAGATTCACAAGAGAAGTCAGCATGTCTGGTCACCCAACAGATTTCAAAAGAAATTCCCTCTTCTTTTATATTCACAAAGACAGAATGTCACACATACCTAAACATGAATCTATATTACACATGGCAATGTTATCCAGGTTAACAAGAACGTAATTTTGTGATTTTGTTAGGATGTAGTACACCAGCCCCTGTAATGTTACTGGGACATTCTTCTTATAAAAGAGCATTTTTCTAAAGTGATACTACCCTAATGGGGAATAAAATGCTGACATCTTCCTTGGTGCAGGTGTAAAGGCCAGGTGCCAGTAGCCCTTGGTCAAGTCAATAGTAGTTAGATACTTAGCCCCATCCATTTCATCTAAGGCTTAATCTGGCCTGAGCAAAGAGTGAGGACCTCACTATTTAACTGCTCATTTTCTTCTAGTCCACAAAGAACCAGGTGCCACTATCTTTCTTTGGCACTGATACCACTGATGAGGCCAAGAGACAGTTGGGCTCTTGGATTGCTCTCATTTCTAACGTGTCCTTCATTTCCTGTTTCAAAGTTTGTCTAACTCTTCCAGATACTCGAGATATTCGGTTAGGAGCATTTTTGATAGGTCACTGGGCACCTATGTGTATGTGGTGCTCCATCAGGTATGTACACCCTCACTTAACAGTAAATGTATCTCCAAATTCCTGAACCTAGCTAGTGGTTAGTTATGGTTAGAAGGCTATTCTATTCAATGAAGTGTCAGACTGAGTATAGGTCCATAAGTATATACTAGGCTAATAACCAGTGGGGCCTTTATAAGCCTAGCCATGCATCCCACTTTTATTTCACATGTGTATGTGCCTTAGATCTTGTTTAAGGGGCATATGTAACTAGGGCAGGATTTAAAGGCTACCATCATAGTTTGGTGTTGACTGGTTGCTATGGTCACTATTGTGTCTATTATGGTTATTTTTGATTTCATGTTGGAGCTCCAGCCAATAAATAACAAGAAGAACATCTGTCATTTGTGTGACATGACATCACCCATCTACAACATTACAGTGACTCAGAAAGCAGAGTAGGCTATAACTTAAAAATCCTCTCCATGGCCTCATGAATTTCAATCATACAAGTCCAGTCTTCAGAATGGCAACTCTAAATGATTCATAATTTGCTTGCATTTGCATGTGGGGTGACTGTTACAGTTCCTATTAGTTAAATCATTCAACAGGTCTGAGCTCCCTTTCGATCACGCTTTTTCGAGAAGGGATGGATGAATGTTATTTCTGAGCTATTGATATTTTTATTTGCTACTTATCAGTTTTAATTTATTAATATATAGTCTTGGTTTTGCTAATAAAACCATGCTCTGTAAAATTTAACTCTTCTTTTGCGATTATTTATTAGTCATAAAAATTATTGATTATGGTGATTGTATAACATGCTTAGGATTATGCACTTGAAGGAATAAGCATGAACAATGAACATGAGAGTTTTTGTACCAGAATACTTAGGCAGTAAAATGTGTTTTAGTTATAGTTGTAGCAATTGCCACCACAGCAATTCAAATGTGTGGGTAAGGTGTTGTTCCTTTCATTTAAAGGGGTACTCAGACTGCCTTTACAGGGAAAGAATTACTATTGGCTGATACATTATGTGGGTGAGGTTTGGCTTTATTGGCCTGAATGTAACCATAAAAACTTAAAAAGTAAAAAAAAAGTCAAGGACATTCAGAAGCCATATAGCTGAAGCAGTTGATGTTCTTAAAAGAGTATTTTCAAATATCCCATGGTCTCCATTACGGGAGGTTTAATGTTTCACAAACAGAAAACTCTAGCCTGGCTTGTTTTTTCTTGCAGTTTTTATTAGATGATAGAGATAGGTATTTGTGTAGGTGTGTGGGTCTAATATTTAAGATGCACTAAGTTAAGGCCTGAAATGTTTTCTGTCTTTTGCACAAGGTCTATCAAAAACTACATTGAATGTATTAGTGCTTGAAATTTGATTTAAACCCTCATAATCATTTGCAGTAGTGTTATGTTACAATAATTTTAACATTTAAACAAATGGATATTTAATAGGTATCTTAAACAGATGTGTACTTAACAGAATCCTATATTATGAAAGTAAGCAGAAAGTCCCTGGATGCATAAACCACACTATTCCAAATGAGCAATTAGCCAGTACAACTTTAAAACATTTTTCTAATAAACAGGCCATGTAAGCATCTAAACAACAGTTCTTCAAAATACATGCATAGGTAAAGCTGTCCAGCGAATCTCTAGAGGAAACAAAAGATCTTATCACTGTAGGTAATTCTCATATAGCACTTACAGTACCATTAACTTAAAACTGTTTTAAAGGATATTGTTACATTGTAATATTGTACTGTACAAACAATGAAATGGTCAGCACTGCATTTAATTTTGATTTGCAAACAAGCTGCTTTTCTATTGCCTGAAACCAAATGAAATAACAACAGTTTAATTATGTATGAAACAGTGAACTAGGAACCTTGTTTCTCTGAGGAGCAGTTTCCTTCTGTTGTTAAAAATCAGTTCTGTACAATGTGTCTCACAATAACGAGGGACTCCCAATGCTGTGCTCAAACAGCACATTTTTCTTTATTAATGAAGTAACTGAGACAAAAATTAAACAGCAAATGACTCTCATCTAATTCATACTGCAACTATGTCTTATCACACTATGTACAAACTACAACCATAGACTTACAGAAAGTTATATATTTTTTCAATTCCATCAGCACAACATAAGCCCAACATGCTTTCAGTAGAGACAGAGAAATGAGTAACAGAATGCCTATACATGCATGTGTGTGTGTGTGTGTGTGTGTGTGTGTGTGTGTGTGTGTGTGTCCTGTATTCCACAACACACTAATTATGACAAAAATAAATACAATTACAAAATACAAGGACTGAAAAGCATGCACACTGATTGCTAAAAAAAAAAAGAAACATTTTTATCAGATGTTAAAATTGCTTCATACACTTCGCAAAAAGTATAGCAAAACATTTAAACACTCAACCAATCAAAACAACTTCTCTAATCCCTATATAAAGTCACACAGGTTGTCACCCCTAAATCTCCTTAAATCAGAAGGAAATCTGCTACCCTAAGGATAATGCTGACCCACCAATACTCAAATGAGTCAAAATCTAAGAAAGAACTGAATGAATAAATTCAAAGATCTGAACAAACGCAAAGAACCACCCACAGTTTACCATTTTAGAAGTTGTTTAATATATTACTATTTGTTCTTCTGTGCTGTTTTACATTGTTACTGCAACTGTTGCCCTATGGCCCTGATACATTGTTACTACAACTGTTGCCCTATGGCCCTGGTACATTGTTACTGCAACTGTTGTCCTATGGTCCTGGTATATTGTTACTACAACTGTTGCCCTATGGCCCTGGTACGTTGTTACTGCAACTGTTGCCCTATGGCCCTGGATTCTGCTTGAAAAGGGTCTGAATTATCATATGTATCAAGTCAGTCAATATCCACGGTGGTGGTGCTGCAGTAGCATTGTTGCCTCACAGTAAAACGCTGCCCGGTTCGATTCTCAGCTAGAGTGTCTTCCGCATGGAGACATGCATGAATGGGCGTACCTTCGTTGAAGGTTGTGCGTCAGGGCTGGTAACTCGGCACGTAAAAATCAACTACCAATCATTAGCGGACCGGAGTTCTGCTGTGGCGACCCCTAACCGGGAAAAGCCGAAAGACACAACAACAAATAAGTCAATAAATAAATAACTTTAACTGGAATTAGAACAAAGAAACTAAAATGCAAAAGTAAATACACATTTAAAATACAAGTGTTCAATCATTTTCAATTAATTATTCTCACCCATATCTTCCCACCAAAAGATGCACATGATATTAGATATGAATACCTACAAAATAGAAAAAAATCCTGTTCCCTGCATCTTCAAATTACACTTACATCATATATACAACATACCTTACATCATATATACAACATCTGATTACCTGATACCCCCACCACACACACACACACACTACAAAGCCTTATTCAGTTATTTGGGACAAAAACTTGGGAATATTTATTTATTTATTCTTTATTTGACATTTGTTAACAGGCTTAGTCCAACTGAGCTGGGGGCCCATTTTCAGTGGAAACCCAAGGAGAAAAACTCCAAACAATTTACACTCTTACAAAAGATAACAACAAAATACAAACTGGTCAAATGTACAAACACATGACATGAGGTATATTAGCTACAGTTCACAGCACTGCATTCTATAATAGAAATAAAAACTAAAATTACACAATAATGCATTATATGAGATACACTCTCAGTATTTGACAAAAGAGACATACTGTAGTATTGAAATAACTTTTGTGTTATTTAAATACATGAAGAATAAAGTAAGATTGCATAACATAGAGAAGAGAAGAAAAAAGAGGTGATATAGCAAAGAAAAGTAAAAGATGAATAAGTGAAATAGATTGTCATGTGGGGGGTTAACATGGGCAGGACCATGTCTTTTGTTCACATTTAAACCGGTGCTTTTGGGAGATTTGTGTTGTATTAAGGGCAAATGTGTTCCAGACATGAGCTATTGCTTAACACAAGCTGCTCAAGGCCCAACTACCTTAATGAGCTGTGTCTCCACACATGCTGCTCAAGGCCCAACTACCTTAATGAGCTGTGTCTCCACACATGCTGCACAAGGCCCAACTACCTTAATGAGCTGTGTCTCCACACATGCTGCTCAAGGCCCAACTACCTTAATGAGCTGTGCCTCCACACATGCTGCTCAAGGCCCAACTACCTTAATGAGCTGTGTCTCCATCAACCTGTGGCCACACTCCCTGTGTCTAACATACCTTCTGGAGTCCCAGACTATGTCTGTTCATACCCAATATCATTGTCAGACAATATGGATTCCAAACATCAGACAGAGGCAGATTCTTAGTATTGGTGCTACTCAAAGCTTTGTCTGTGAGTACACCATAAAACATGTATGCTTATGCCAAAATACCACAAGCACACATGCAAATGCTATAGTTACAGTTGTTACTAAACATAACTAATACATGTAAGGATGCCCACACCATGTACAGGTGGTCATTGCACCACACTACCAGATGCACCTGGACATAATAGGTGGTAGTATATGCATACATGTGACTATCCATTGCAAAGGTGGATGTAAAAATATTTGATTGGCACACCTAGGGCATCAGTAGTGGCAACCCTATGGGGCCTCTCCATGTCTGCCCCCACATCTAGCACTGTGAACTCTGATGAGCTGCCATCCTCCCTGATTGATGACATGAACTCCTCCATCTCAGTTATTCATGGTTTGGGAAATGGCCCAACATCAGTAGCCCTCCACTCCCATGGCACAGCCTGTGGTCTCAGCTTGGCCTTGTGATGCATGTCATTGGCCCTGTGTTAGACCTTTGAGTACTTATGGCCCTGGCTATCAACAACATTGACATTCTCAACTACCTGTTGCCAGAAACAGTCATGAAAGAGCTTATCAGAGGTCTTTGTATCAAGAACCATCCATCATGGAGACAGGGGGTCTGTTTGATCACCTTATTCTTAGGCCCAGAAAAATAAGACTTCTGTGAGGATGTACCCTTAGAAGCCATATCCCTGTTATGATGGAATACAAAAAATGGATATCATGGCACAAAGTAACACACAAACATACACACACTTTATAGTTTTGGAACAAAATATGTCAATACACAGTCACTAAACAACATAATGAAGTGTAGTACAAACATATCTGTACCCTAAAAATTTGCAAGTAACAGTCTAAACAAAAATGAAAGTTCTCCACCATGGCATTCAACATAGCTGTAACCTAAGGGATGACAACCAGCACTGTGCTGTCATAATGCATCCCCCAAAAGCAAAATAAGACAAAAAGTAATAATAGATTTAGGAATGCCCCCCCCCCACAAGCAGACTACATCATAAGCATAACAGTAATAGGGGTAGTGGAATAAAAGTTGTAATTGCATCAGTGACAGCAGTTTTGCACATCTGTTCATTAACCAGCCATTACAGTAGTACATGTCAACAGATATACCTTTCCAGAAAATAAATGTCTAAACTTTTTGCCTGTTGCGTTAATATGAATGTTTGTTTGCATGAATGAGTGTGTGTGTGTGTTGCTCTGACCCCATCAATCACATTTTAGATGACTGAACAGATTTTAATGAAGCACTGTAAGTGGACTGTGCAATGCAAAGAAACATCAACATAATACAAATGAAGTAAACATACCTTACAATATTTTGTGGGAAAATCCTCCATAGCCCTAGAGTAAACGACAAGTAGGGGGTGTGTTATCAATCAGGGATTTTCCTTGATTAGCCAACTTCCCAAAGGATACCATTATGCATTTTTAGCACTGATTAGTCCTTCTTGGGGGATATTTGTGTCTTAAGGCATTCTATGACTGCTCCTAAAGTGCAATCATCTGCAAACTTAGTCAGCCAGAGGCTCTTGATGTTGGCCTTGACTGCTGAGAACTAGATGCCAAAAAGGAGAGGATCCATCACTGAACCCTGAAAAATTCTGCTAGCGACTAGCCTCTTTGTGAAGATGGACTCAGGTATCCTAACTTCCTGGCTCCTCTCATGCCAATCCAGCATGTAACATAGAGGTTATGCCTAATTCCATGAGTTTGTTTACAATGCCTGAGTATGGTATTATATCAAATGCCTTGGCTAGGTAAAGGTAGGCAGTATACACTATTTGCCCTTATCCATTTCCTTGGATCATATGTTTATAGGTAAGTACTACACTAGCTGCCCTCAAGAGGCCTTTTAAGCCTAACCAATTTCCTTTGGTGAGAATCAAACCCTCTACCTTGTGTCTATGAGGTAAATACCTTAACCATTATGCCAAACCCCAACCATCTCAATGAAGTCTGCCATACTGAGTAGGGATGATCTTTCCTTGACAAAATCAAACTGGGTTGGATCCAGTGAAGCTGGAGGATTCCAATGTCATTATTAATCATTTCCATGACAACTATTTCCATGTCTTTTTATATCAGACTAGTCTGACTAATGGGTCTATAGTTTCTGGGGTCCATAGAAGTCCTGCCCTTATGCAGAGTAATGACTTTTGCAGTGCTCCATTCACTTGGAATGAAGCCTGACTGGATCTATGGTTAAATATTGACCCCAGTGTTCCTGATGGGTCACATTTCATGTTATTTAAGAGACATCCTGGGATATTATCAGGGCACATTTCAGTGGTGTTCTTGGCCTTGGACAGTGCGCTTAATACCTGTTCCCTAGTGATGGTTGACAGTGGGTGATGTTCAGTGGTATTTCTTGAGGGGTGATAAGGGAATAGGGAGGTAAAATTGAAGCTGAATTTCTCAACCAATAGATTTGCTCTATCTTCTCCCTTCATGTAGGTTGCTCCAATCACAATTAACTGTGCATATTGTATTGGGTATATCCTTTGAGATTATGGATATAGCAAAAGAAAGCCTTGTGGTTGCCCGTGGTCTGGGAGGCTGTTTTGTACTCCAGATTTAGCTTTGGTTGACATAATTTTCCCTTTGAGATGATTGTTCCGATTGATCAGAGAGCTTTTGCCTTGCTGGGCATTGTATTTCCTGACTTTTGCTATGGCTTTGTTGCTCATGTTGTACAACCTATTGATTTCTGGATTCAACAATAGTGGCTTGTTTTTAGAATTTATTCTGAGCTTGTTTCTGGTAGGTATAGTTGTCTCTATCCATTTATTAACATGGTTGTATAGAATATCTGTGAATAATTCCACATAGGCAACTGTCTTCTCATGGTTTGTGGAGGCTTAAAATTTTGAAATGTAGTAATTTAATAATGAGTTTACCTTAGAATAGTTCCTAAAAGCTATGTGGCTAGCTAGGGTTGTGGGTTTCATTTGTATTTCAAAGGAGACAGCTTCATGATCTAATATTACCAGAAAGGACATTACACTGGGTGCAGGTACAGTACCCTTCCATGTTAGTGAGGACCAGGTCCAGTATGCTTGCTTCCATAGTGGGAATGTGGACTATCTGGTCCAGGTTGTTAGTGCTTACACAGTCCAGAAATCTCTGGGACTGCACCATTGAGGTCTATGTATTATTGGAGCTTTTCTTCCCGGGCCTCCACTGAAAACATACTCTTTGAGCCCAGTGGACCTTCCTGGTCATCAAACTGGAAATAAATAAATAAATAAAATGTATAATTCCCAATTTATAATGGGGTACTTAAAGTCACCCATAAATATGGTATTGAGTTAAAAGATGAGTGTTTCCAGTTAAGTTAGGTATGAGTTATGGGTTTCCTGGGTCACAGAGGTGGACCTATAGCTAGCAAGGGTATATTACGGGGCTTTGCCTATGATAATTTGGACATAGAGAAACTCAAGCTTGTTATTTTGTTTGACCAGCCTTGAGGTGACTCCACTGTTATTTATGCTTATGTTGTCACATTGCAATACTGATTTACTGCCAAATCCCAAATCTCCCATATGCGTAATTTTGTCCTGTTATGAGTTTCATAGCTTGTCCACTTTATGCATCACAAAACAATTTATGCTGATCCCCCTGACATTTGCGGAGACTGTCATATCCTTGAGGACTGCAGTCACTAATGACAGACCCACTACCACAACTGTTTCTCTGTCCACTTTCCCAATGAGACCACTATTTACAAGTTTTCCCTAATTTTGTTCTTTTGTCCCCACATTATTTGTATGTTTGCTTAGTAGTCTGTCATTGAGAGGTTAATAGATGTGTGTCCACATTTAATTCAAAATGTCTTTCTGGCCATATTGTCCTACAGCAGTTTTTAATGCTGAACATTTTCAATGACTGCTTGTTTATTTGAATCACATTGCAAGCAATGTTCAACATCTCCCATAATTTCAATGAATGACATATACACCATAATTTTTTGTTAGCTAATATGGCCAGGTTTTCCCTTGCTTGCTGTACTCACTTTGGATTATGTTGTTTACACTGTGTACGTACATATAGCCATGCCATTGCTTATCAGAACATGGCCACAAGCCTGTGCTGTGGGCTTGGGGTGGGGTTGTCATTTTGCTATGTGCTTAGGCTTTGTGAAATTTGATTATCCATGCTGTTTGTTGTGCTAACACAATTGATTTACTCTCAGAAATCTGACATCTGTATGTGACTTTTGTAAAAGAATATGGGAAAAATAAGCTCATATCTGCTGTGGAATGTTACTAACTCTGGCAGCCTAAATAAATAATCAGATTCCAGATAATTTCCTGAAAATTCAAGTTAAAAAGTATAATAAGAAGAATACAAGAACAAACAAAATAAGAACTTCTAATATATCCATGTAGGTTCTTGCTAGAATTATATTAACTTCAACTAAATTGGAATTGCTGTTACCTAAACTGTGCTTGAGGTATCAATCATTAGTTTGAAGAGCACACTCTGCCAAGAGACATGGCTGCCTACCCCCATCCAACATCCCTGTAAAGCCCCACAATAGTTTTTATTCAGTCTAAAGTCCAGACGAGTTTTTTTTTTGAGTATTGTTGCTGCTCTTTCTATTAGAAAGATAACGTGCAGCATTTGGCTTCTGAAGTTAAACAGTACAGTTTAACTGTCCTTTCTATTAGAAATATAGCTTTCAGCATTTGGCGTCTGAAGATAAACTGTTCAGATCATCTCCCTAGAACAGGAAACTGTTCTTTTCAGAAAATAAGCTCACCTGATTGTTTTTCTTGTAATCGCTATTTCAAGGTTTTGGGTGCGTCCTGCTCTGTTTGCCCTTGTTTAGTTTGGTCTCTGTCTGCTCCCCTACCCTACCCCATTCTCACCCACCCCCACTTCCAACACATTTATACCTACTGTAACCCCTTCTCTTCCTATTTATTATCCAATAAAAAACTTCCCCTTCCATTAACCTACTCATTATCTAATATATACTTTCACCTCACATTAACTTCTCCTCCTCTTTCTCAACAGCCAAGGAAAAAGCATTTTTAGCACTATTATTCCTCCCAGTATACATCATATACCCCTAACCACTCACCTACTATCCCTCCTAATTTCACAATTATACCAAGTACACCCATTTCCCTCCTAACTTCCCACTTTTGTACATTAAAACCTTTACTACATATGTACCTTCTCACTATTTAATGATGTCCAACATTAAATATTCCTTTATCATCTCTCTTACTCTCATCACTACTCTCCTCATACTTTCTCAAGTCTTATTCCCAAACACTCCTCTGCTTTCAAGTCACATACCCCCCCCACACTCCTCTCCTTATATCACCACCTAACCATGCAACCATAACATTTCCTGGAATAAGAAACAGCAATAACTACTCTAATATCTCATCCTACTTATTTGCATCTAGTACACTGCATCTACCCAAATTAAAAGTCTTCCACACCACTACTAAATTCAAATTGATACCCCACTTCTTACTTAAATCCCCTTCTAGAACCAGATAAATATTGTAATACTTCCTCTCTTCAAACTCTCCCAATGTGGAGATATACATCCAAACCCTGAACCAAACAACCTACCATCATCCACCCAACGACCTACAAACCATGACTTATATATAGTAACTCTAAATGTACATAGCATTTGCAATAAAATCACTTAATTCCATTTCTGGCTCTCCCAATACACCCAAGATATTGTGACAGTTACAGAAACCTGGTTCAAACCACACATATCTGACACAGAAGTAATCCCAGAAGGATACAATATACTTTGCAATGATAGACTCCACAAAAAAGGAGGGGGTGTAGCTTTAATATATCAAGACTTGTATACTATTACTATCTGGCAAAAACCTGCCCCTTCCTTTGGAAACATGGAACTGCTTCTACCTACCCTTCATATTAATGGTAATAAACAACTATGTATAGCCGTACTATGTATCCCCCTTTCCCTGGCCAGAATATCCCAGTCCTGCAAGACTTTCTATCCTGGGCTAATCATAATATCTCCCATAAATCTATTATTCTAGGTGACATAAACATCAATTGACAAAACAAAATCTCCAAGCCCCCTACAAATAGTATCAACCTGCACAGTTTTACACAGCTTATTACAAGTCCAACTCGTATTCAAACTACCCAAACAGAATCAACCTTAAACGGGATCCTAGTCACTCACCCTCAAAAATACTCTAATAGTGGCATCCTTCCAAACCCCTTAATTGACCACCTCCCACCTTTACCCATAGAACACAAATTCAAATCCCAGAGCCCACTCCTATAGAACATCCAGAAACTTTACCAACTTTAACCAAAACACTTTTTAAATACCCTAAAGACCCACAAGAGGACCCATCTAAAACTACTACCACTGGATGATACTGTTAATTATTTCAATAAACTATTTCTTGATACTCTTAATAGCTTATCCACCATTTGCATCAAATGGATAAAACATAATCATGCCCCTTGGCTAAGTAAATATACTAAACAAACTCTGCTTTCTAGAGATCGAGCATGGAAAGCCTGGCATAAAAACAAGACTCCACTAAATTAAATTACTTATAAACAACTCAGAAATAAGGCTAAAAACTAGTAATTAATGACAAAAAATAAATAAATATTTCTCTACACAACTATTTGGCTAAAAATACAAAACCAAAAAGTTCTGGAAATCAGTTTCCTCCCTCCTTAATCCTGGGATCTCACAGAACCCATCACCTAAAGTCCCACAAGAAATTGCTAATTCTTTTAACTCTCACTTTATTAATACCATCCTAAATCTACTAAAAGACACCTCTCCTAAAACTGACCCCAACTGTCATAAACCTCCAACCCCTTCTAATCTTACTCAGGTTAACCCCAGCTCTTTTCTCTCAGCCACCCACAACAATTCTCCTATTGTTGTTTCCACTCTGCCTTTCTCCATGCAGCCAGTATTCACCTCTCTGGTACTCAGACTTCTTAATAAACTAAAACCCTGCTCTTTCTCCTCAGACAATCTCCCATCTGAATCTCTACAATTTGCAGCTAAAGCTATTGCATACCCAGTCAGCATACTCATTAATCGCCCCATCATATAGTCTTATGGCCCCCAACTTTGGAAAAATTCCATCATTACGCCACAACATAAAGGTGGAATTACCCATGATCTCTCCAGTTATTGTCCTATTTCTATACTCTCTCCGTTATCAAAAATCATAGAAAAATGCATACATAATCAAGTCCTAAAACATCTCTCTGACAATAACCTCCTTACACCTACCCAACACGGATTCCGCCCTGCACACACCACCATTATAGCTCTACTTTCATTCATTCACACTGTGAATAAAGCCCTGAATGCAGGCCTATATACCTCGCTCATCTTATTAGACATATCCAAGGCTTTTGACACAGTGTCACACTCCAAACTATTGCAACAAATAGAAAACCTAGGCTGTTCCACTAATTCCCTAACCTGGTTCTCAAGCTACCTAAACAATAGAAAACAGTCTGTTAGGTGGCAAAACAAATAATCCGAATACCTGCCCAACAACACAGGAGTCCCACAAGGATCTATACTGGGGCCATTGCTATTCAATATTTTCACTAATGATCTTTACAAAGCTTGCCAACATAGCACACGTATCCAATATGCAGATGATTCAACCATCATCTCCACTTCCACCAATCTCTGATCTTCAAAAACTTACTCAGAATGCCCTTACATCTATTGAGACTTGGCTAAATGATGCCCAACTATTACTGAATCCCCAAAAATCCAAACTCCTGCTTTTCTCAACCAAACCACATATCTCACATTTCAAAGTTTCTTCACTGAACAACACAAAAATTGAAATAGCTAAGACTGCAAAATTATTAGGCATAACTATTGATGACAAACTCACCTTTGAGCAGCATATTGTCAATACTATTAAAAAAACTCACTTTAAGCTAGGGAAACTCTACCATCACAAACTCTACATGGATAACTCAACTAAACTGAAACTAGCTAACACTCTGCTGTTTATCCCTTCCTTCCTCTATGGTAGTGCCATTTTCACTAACCTCCACACATCTCTCTCCATCAAACTTCAATCCTGCTACTATAAAATAGTCAAATTTGCCTTAGGGATAACCGACCACTCACACCACTGCCAAGCCGTCTCTGAATGTTGCAGTGTGATATGTTCTCTGACTGTAGTGTACAGGGTTCTGGGTTCAAGACTGAAATGAAATGGATTAAATTCCCCTACCACCTACAGTATACCAAACTAACTCTTGCTCACAAACTAATATTCAAACCTAACAACTGCCCAGCTCTCCATCCTATCCTACAATCATACATCCCAACACATAACCTAAGGTCTGCCAGCAAGCACCAATTAAATGTAATCAGACCTAACAAAAGAGCCGGGCAAAGCCTATACTCTCACAGCATTGCTAAACTTTGGAATGCCCTGCCTTCCCACATCACTATACTGGACTCTTTAAAATTATTTAAAACTGCACTAAAAGGCCATTATTTCAGCAATCAAATCTGTTCCTGCCCAATTACATCCAAATCACCATAAACTCTTAACCATACTTTTCATACATTGACTCCCTTAATCCATTTTAAAACTCTCCTTTACGGAACACATATCTGAACTACTTTATTACTGTATCCGCATTTTTGTATTTGTATTGTATTTTTGAATTTTCGTATTACTACATTTGAATTTATGCATTTGCATTGTATCTGAATTCTTTAATATTTCTGTTAACCTTGTTCATGTTTTAACCTCTCTGTAACACCATGTTTCAATGATTTTATTCTCCGTATCCTATTTCTTGTGGAGGTTCCACTGAAAATGGATCTCCAACCCAGTGGACTTTCCCGGTCAACAAATGTCAATAAATAAATAAATAAATGAATAAGTAAATAAATAATCCAGATCAATGTTAATATATTGTAAAATGTAAATGCTATTAAAAGCATTTAAGCAGAAATGCTATTTAGCTAAAAAATCTTCCCTTCAGTAATTATCATCAATTTAAAGTTAGTTTATGTAAATACTGTAAAACATAATATATTGGATTCAGATTTTTTTCTCCATATTTTCACAAACAACTTTATACTTGAAATTTGTCGGTCTAGCTCCAACTTCAAAGTCACTTCACTTCCCCATGTCCCAGTTATGTGTCTCTATCCAGCTGTTTTCACTCTACAAAAAGTGAAACAAGCACATATTCCTTCTGCAGCAGCAGCAGTCAGACTTATCATATCGCACTACCCAACGAACTTGCACAGCTGAGTTTCACCTGCAGCTGGCAAGAAGTACACAAGCAACAAATAAAGTTAAATCTATGTAAGGCAATATGCAAATAACTTAATTTGTTAAGTCTAGTGTGCATTGTCTTCTAGTGTTGAATCTGCTGGAAGGATATCCCTGCCCCCACTCATTCACCCACACTCATAGGCCTTTTTACTGCTGAACGTGAAGCTACATTAACACTTCAGCATATTTCACTCTTATCAGTGTAACATATCCCTGGAAAGACATTGAAAAACCCATAAATATAAAATTAGATGCAGTGACTTGAGACAAGTATTCAGAGTTCAGACAACTTGTCTTTTGTATCCATGAACATCCTACCTCACTGATTGTTTGTTTATGGTGGTAAACCATCTGGGGAGGGTTCTTCCTGCTCCATTCGCTCCGCTCACTCCGCTCCCTTGCCCTTCCCCCATAACCCACCCTACCCCAGCACCTCTACTCTTATCCTAGGCAAACCACTCCCCCTCATTCCCATGATCCAATTACATACAACCCAACCATGTCCACACCCACATTTCATGCAAAACTTAACTTTCTTTTATTTAGCCAAACTTATCTGCTCTCCCTTACATCCATCCCCTTGAACTCACATGCCCACTACTATACATTTTTGCTCACAGCAAGAGGTTCTCCCATTTGATTCTCGGCTTGGCTTGGGAGTGCATTCTGTGTGGAGTCTGCATGTCCTCCCCACGGTTGGGTAGCGTTAGAAAGACATGCGTGCGTAAATGGGCGTGCTTTCTTTGAAGGTTGGGCATTGAGCTGGCACCTCGGCGTTTCGTAAAAATCTACTGCCAATCATTAGCAGACCAAAGTTCCGCTGTGGCGACCCTTTACCAGGAAAAAGCCGAAAGACAAACAACAACAACTGTACTTTACCTTCACAATACAGTCACCACCTCAAGCTAGTTTAAATTAACTCCAGGCTTACCACCTTCTCTTCTACTATACACACAAACTAGCATTGCACCATAATTTTACCACTGACCAATCACATCAACCCCACCCGTCCTTATCACAAACTGCAAGGTAAAACACCTAACCACATTATCAAAGCCCACTCTGAAGTCAAAACATTACAACCTTACCTTCAGCTGCACACATATCACCCGATAAGAATCTTTATTTACACCTGTACTACATTCAAACACACAAATTCCACTTTTACTATTTTTAAACCCACTATCACAGCTGACATGCTCCTCCTAACTTGCCCAGCCTCTATACTCTTAATTCTCAACCTCACTACAGCTATAGCATTGCATACCCCCACACACCAATACATATCATCAACCTCCTCTAACCCTCTCCCCAATAAACAACACAGCTTCTCACATATCTTCTCCCAGCTTTTCTCCTATACCCTCCCATTCTATTCAAGCCACAAACTGGCCTCCTCACCTCCTATGAAACTACACTTCACACCAGTACTCACAGCTAGGAATATAAAACACTTCCCATGGTACACATTCCTTAATACCTATCTACTCAAATGTGAAGACGTACATCCTAACCATGGCCCATCCTCTAATCCCAACCACAAGAGTAACCCCAAGGACTTAAACATACTTACAAAGTATATGTAATAACATAGCCCCACTGCATGCCTGGATTGATCAAAATAAACCTGACATACTACCCCTTACTGAAACATACCTACATCCCAATTTAAAAGACTCAGAAATAATACCGCCAAACTTTGCAATAACCAGAAGAGATAGATCTAAAAAAAGGGGAGAGGGATAGCATTTCTATATCCCTCTACACTCAACATCACACATTATACCAGTAATATACCCATCTTTTCCAGTGCTGAGGTACTAATCTCCTTTTGAACCTTAATATATCAAAAAGAATTTGCATAATAGTAATATATATCCCACCAGGTAACAATATGCCAGTGTTGGAAAATATTTTATCCTGGACATCCCAAACAATAAACCTTGAAACAATAATCTTAGGAGATGTAAATATAGATTGGCAAACCATAGCTTCCAACTCCCCACAAATAGTATAAATCTGTATGTTTTTTCTCAGCTTATCAATGCTCCAACAAGATACAGCAAAGATCTTACCTGCCAATCCACCCTCAACTGGATCCTAGTATCCCAACCTGCCAATTACCCCTCTTCTGGTACACTGCCTAGCTCCTCATCTACCAGTGTATTCCCTTAGAACAAACTCCCAACAACTAAGAGTGCACACTATGAAATCAGTTAGAAACTCAATTAATTTTTGTCAGCATAAATTCAACAATCTCCTACAGGAAATAGACTGGACACCCCTTAAACAACTACCTCTTAATGATGCTGTACTATACTTTATTAACACCTTCCTTCACATACTTAATACACTAGCTCCCATTTGTATGAAAATAATCCAAAAGAACTCAGCACCATGGCTCTCTAAGGAATGTAAACACCTGATGAAGCAAAGGGACCTAGCCTGGTCAACCTGGAAACAAAACAAAAATGAACAACATTATGTTAATTTCAAAACACTATGTAACAAAACACTATGTAACAAAACACTCCGTAACAAAGTGACAAAACTAACAACAGAGATAAGAAATCATATATTCCCAGCTTCAACTCCAGCATAAAATCAACCCCAGTAAATTTTGGCACTCCATATCTTCTCTACTTAACCCTGGAAGAAATGGAGCACACCCTATCACCTAATACCCCTCCATCACAAATAGATGAAAACTTTAACAAGCACTTCATAATATCAGTTTCAGACCTACTAACTAATACCCCTAATGCTGGGACCCCCCACCCTTCAACCTATTCAGACACCGACCCCAGGCCATCACCTACGTCTAATCCTGTCATTACTAACCCTCCAAACTCAACAAAATGTCATACAGACCCCATTCTCAGTTCAGCCCATACCCACTGACACCATTAAGAAATTGCTACAAAAACTAAAACCCTGCTCTACCTCAGCTGACTATCTCCCCCATACTACTTCAAACTACTCAGTCACCTACCCAACCAGTATCCTTACAAATAGGTCTTTAGCCGAATCAGAAGTACCTACCATATGGAAACAATCTCACATCACACCCATCCACAAAGGAGGTAACTCTTTTGATCCATCCAATTTCCATCCTATATCCATCTTGTCACCCACATCCAAAATTCTCAAGAGTGGTATCCATCAGCAGGTAATGTAATATCTATTGCAAAACAATCTTTTAACCAAAACCCAACATGGCTTCTGACCTAGCCACAGCCCAGCTACAACCCTATTATCTTTTACAGACACAGTGAACAAGGCCAGAGATGCAGGATGCTATACAGCCTTAGTATTCCTTGACCTCTCTAAGGCCTTTGACACAGTGTCTCACCCATTACTTTTGAACACACTGTCTAACTTAAGCTTCTCACATAACACAGTAAAATGGTTTCAGAGCTACCTCAAGGATTGTAAACAAGCAGTGGAATGGTCCAACAAACTCTCACCCTTTCTCCACAAACCTACTGGAGTCCCCCAAGGCTCCATCCTAGGACCCCTCCTCTTCAACAGTTTCACAAACACCTTCACACTGCCTCTCACCCTGGGACCCTCATTCAATACGCTGATGATTCCACCATAATCTGCACTGCTCAATCACTACTAGAACTACTCTCAAAAACTCAAAAGTCCTTTACAGCAGTTGAATCCTGGCTAAGAAATGCTCAACTCTTTCTTAATCCAAAGAAGACAAAACTAGTACTCTTTCATCCCCAAAACACCTTGCATCTGACAACACTGCCATAAAAATAGTGCAGGAAACCAAACTTCTAGGTGTTATCATTGACAATAAACGTTTTCATTTGACCCTCATATACAGCAAAATATAAAGAAAACTCATCAAAAACTGGGACTCTTATATAGAAACAAACATTTTCTTTACTGCAGCAACCAAAACTACCCTTGCAAAAACATTTTTACTTCCCTCTCTTCTGTATGGTGCCCCTATCTTAACTAACTTACAAAATTCTACCCTATGCAAGTTGGAACAGTGCTACAACAAAGTTGCAAAGTTTGCCACAAACTCTAAATATCACACACACCACTGTAAACCGCTCCTGCAACTAAACTGGCTTGAACTACCCAACCAATTTGCCTTTATTCAGCTGTCCACCTTACACAACCTTATTTTCAAGCCTACTGCCTGCCCTGCACTAGCCAGTCTAGTCACACCTTACACAACAAAGTGATCCCTACGATCAGAAGGCAAAAATCTCTTAGCTATCTCAAAACCCACAAGAAAACCTGGTCACTCTCTGTATTCATACTCTGTCTCTCTACATTGCAATTCACTACCTCTAGCTACCAGGTTTATTCCTGGTCTAACCTGTTTCATAGGTTCATAGGTTCATAGGTTCATACTAGGCTATCTGCCCTAGGGCATTTATAAGCCTAGCCAGAATGTGTTTGGCTTTCGCCACCTATTTTAAATTTATTTTGCTATGCCCTTTTTCGAGGTTAGTATACTGTGCCTCTGTCTAACAGTGACACAGAAGTGATACCCGGGGTAAACATACGATCTCCCATCCACTCATCAAGATTCCTATTGAAGAGAGTCAATGAAGGACTCTGCCTAACCTGGACTGGGATTTTATTCCAGAGTGAAGGGAGCCTCTGGGTTATGAATCTGTTCCTCCAGCATGTCCTATTTATTTCAGTGCTGAGGTTCAAGTCTCTCGAGCGCGTAGCTCAGTGGGATTTGGATTTTGTGAGGTGCAGCATGTGCATTAATTCCGGGTTGGACATGGCTTTATACGTCAAGCACAGATCGCCTCTGAACAGGCTGTATGCCACTGAGTAGAGGTGGAGTTTCTTTAACCAGCAGCATATGGCATCTGTTTGAGCCCTTTGATCCTCTTGGTGAGGTACTTTTGGGGTCTTTCCAGTTGCTGCAGGTGTCTGTTAAGGTACATCCCAAAAGGGCATTGTACTCAACTGTGGGCCTGATGAGGGATGAGTAGAGGCACGATGACCTCCCATGATCTAGATTTGAATCCCGTCATGATTAGGTGGGCTTTATAAAATGTTTTTCTAAGCACTTTGGCCACGTGGTTGTCAAATGAGAGATTGCTATCAACTTGGGTCCCCAGGTCCCTAATTACTTCTTCTGTACTTAATGGATTACCACCTATGTGGTAATTTGTGGGCACTTTGTTTTTGCCAAAGGGGATGACTATACACTTTTTGGCATTTAGCTTGAGGCCATGGCTCTGGCACCAGTTGTCTGTTTCTATGAGGCCCTTTTGGAGGATGCTTGTGTTGGCTGGAGAGTCAATTATGGCACCCAGTTTGCAGTCATCTGTGAACTTGGTCAGCCACAGTCCTTCCATGTTGGCCTGTACCTCCGAGAAATATATATACCGAACAAGAGAGGTCCCAGGACTGAGCCTTGTGGGATGCCACTTGTAACTGATTTGGAGTCTGACATGGCTCCAGCAATTCTAACCATGTGGGGTCTGTCCTTGAGCCAGTTTGCAACCCATCTAGTGACATAGGGGTTTATATTTAAGCTGGTGAGCTTATCTATAATGCCCGAGTGGGGTATTGTATCGAAGGCTTTTGTGAGGTCCAGGTAGGCTGTGTGGACCACCTTCCCCTCGTCAATGGCCTTGGTGACTGTTTCAAAGAAATCAACCAGGTTTAAGAGGCAGGATCTGCCCTTAACAAAGCCAAACTGGGTTGGATCCAGTGTCTGTAGGTCCCCAATATCTCTATTTATGAGGTCCATGATGATCCTTTCCATGGCTTTGCAGACCAAGCTAGTCAGGCTTATGGGGCAATAGTTTCCAGGATCCGTTGAGGCACCACCTTTGTGGAGAGGGACCACTGTTGCTGTACGCCACTCTTTGGGTACATATCCTGTAGTAAGGCTGAGATTGAACAGTAGTTTTATGTTTGGGTTTAGCTCTTCTTGGAGTTCATGTAGGATGCAGCCTGGGACACCGTCTGGTCCCATTGATGCTGTCTTTTTTGCTTTGGAGGGCAGCTCTTGCCTGAGCATCTGAGATGTCAGGGGCAGCACTCTGCTGGGATAGATATTTGCCCTTTTGGTGGGGGGGGGGTTGCGCTGAACCTGTCAGCTAGGATGTTGGCAATGTCTGTGGGTTCAGTGTATTTTTTGTCATTTTGCACTAATTCTGAGCATATCTGGGAATTCCCACCCAGGTTCCAAACATAACTAAAGAAAGCCTTGTGATTATCCTTAGTGTCCTGTGCAATTTTTCTCTCAAAGCTGGCCTTAGACGATTTTATGAGTGCCCGTAGTTTTTTGCTAATACTGATCAGAGATGCCTTCCCTTTTTGGGATTTTGCTCTATCATGTAGTAGCTTCCTCCTTCTATTGTATAGTTTGTTTATGGCTGGGGTCCACCAGACAGGACGTCTGCCTTTGGAGGATTGGGTCTTGGTTTTATTTGGGATGGCATGATCCATGCATTCCTGAAGGTGTTCATAGAATGCGTTTATAAAGGATTCTGTGGTCTGGGCCATATTTTCCACAGGCCCGGGGGCTTTGAAGGATTCCACCTCAATTTTGAGGAGTGTGAAATTTGCTTTAGAGAAGTTTTTCACTGTGGTTTTCTGGGCAGGGGGTGGGGTCGGGATGTGAATATCCAGTGAGATTAGTTTATGGTCTGATCTTATCAGTGAGGGATAAACTTCTGGTCTGGAGCATAGAGTCCCCATGTTGGTGATGATCAGGTCCAGTATGTTTTCCCCTCTTTTGGGAGTAGTAACAAGTTGTTCCATAGCATTTGAGTTTATAAATTCTAGGAACCTTTGGGCTAGGGTGTTGGAGCTAGAGTAATGCTCCCAGTCTATGTTTGGGTAGTTGAAGTCGCCCACTATAATGGTGTTTGGAGAGACCTTCATATTTTCCAGTGTTCTCAGGAAGGCTGAGTGGGGTTCCTGGGTTTGGGAGGGTGGTCTGTAGCAGGCTATAAACTGGAAGGCAGTTTTACCCACTGTTAGTTGCACATGGATAGTCTCTGATGCTTCGTGCTTTGCCACCAACCTGGAGGTGTGGGTATATTTGATGAATATCGATACTACCCCTCCTTTTGTGGTTCGGTCCAAGTTTTGGGGCCGAAAAGCATGGTATGAGGTATAACCTGGTAGTGCTGGGGTGCTCTCAGGAGCCCTGAACCAGATTTCTGTTACTGCATAGATATCAATGTTCTCCATGCTAAGGAGAGTTTCGACTGCATGTATCTTGAGGTTTAGACTTCTGGCGTTGAGTAGCATTACTCTTAGTTTCTTATCCCTTGTGATACCTATGGAGGTGGGTTTGTCTTTTGAGCCTTGCCTAAAAAAGGCACTATGGGGGTAGCAAGAGCCTTTGCCAATATCAGAAAGCCCAGGGGTGACAGGTGCAAGCCGTCCCTAGCAAAGCATTGTGGCTTCAAAGCCTCTTTAAAAATCATTACCAAAAAATGGAGACAAGTTCCAAAAATCAAACTCCACAAAACAAATAGCAACTTGTGGAGGAAATGAGGCACCAGAAATTTTACCAATATTTTAATAGTCCACAGCACGAAAACAGCTTTCCAACGAGAAATACACCAAGGTTCACAGCACTAACGCAAAATCTGAACACTGCGTTTTCGTTTAGCTCACTTCTTCAAATGCAGTTCAATAATAAATCAGGGCATATACTTCAGTATTTATACACAACCTGATAAGAATTAAACAGACAATTGAGCAATTAAGTCGTAATTGTAATAGTGATGAACAATCAATTGAAGACCATATTCATTTGTCAGCGCATAAAACCTTCCATACAAACAACATTAATAAAATACTCATCAGCCATTTAATCTTTGATAATACATAAAGTTTTTTAAAACCACACATAAAATAATCAAACATACATATATATAAATAGCAATTTAATTAATAAACAGAGTTAATAATAGCTAAATCTGTATAAGCAAAACCTCATAGGATTGTCCAACATTGCCCTCTATAGGTGAAACTGAGATTGCTGCGGAACAAGCAAGTTTACTTAATTGTTTGTGTATATAAGAAGCCTGAACATATAAAGAGCTAATATACTAGAACTACTCTCAAAAACTCAAAAGTCGTTTACAGCAGTTGAATCCTGGCTAAGAAATGCCCAACTCTTCCTTAATCCAAAGAAGACAAAACTAGTACTCTTTTATCCCCAAAACACCTTGTATCTGACAACACTGCCATAAAAATAGTGCAGGAAACCAAAGTTCTAGGTGTTATCATTGGCAATAAACTTTTTCATTTGACCCTCATATACAGCAAAATATAAAGAAAACTCATCAGAAACTGGGACTCATATAGAAACAAACATTTTCTTTACTGCAGCAACCAAAACTACCCTTGCAAAAACATTTTTACTTCCCTCTCTTCTGTATGGTGCCCCAATCTTAACTAACTTACAAAATTCTACCCTATGCAAGTTGGAACAGTGCTACAACAAAGTTGCAAAGTTTGCCACAAACTCTAAATATCACACACACCACTGTAAACCGCTCCTACAACTAAACTGGCTTGAACTACCCAACCAATTTGCCTTTATTCAGCTGTCCACCTTACACAACCTTATTTTCAAGCCTACTGCCTGCCCTGCACTAGCCAGTCTAGTCACACCTTACACAACAAATTGATCCCTACGATCAGAAGGCAAAAATCTCTTAGCTATCTCAAAACCCACAAGAAAACCTGGTCACTCTCTGTATTCATACTCTGTCTCTCTACATTGGAATTCACTACCTCTAGCTACCAGGTTTATTCCTGGTCTAACCTGTTTCATAGGTTCATACTAGGCTATCTGCCCAAGGGCATTTATAAGCCTAGCCAGAATGTGTTTGGCTTTCGCCACCCATTTTAAATTTATTTTGCTATGCCCTTTTTCGAGGTTAGTATACTGTGCCTCTGTCTAACAGTGACACAGAAGTGATACCCGGGGTAAACCTACGATCTCCCATCCACTCATCAAGATTCCTCTTGAAGAGAGTCAATGAGGGACTCTGCCTAACCTGGACTGGGATTTTATTCCAGAGTGAAGGGAGCCTCTGAGTTATGAATCTGTCCCTCCAGCATGTCCTATTTATTTCAGTGCTGAGGTTCAAGTCTCTCGAGCGTGTAGCTCGATGGGATTTGGATTTTCTGAGGTGCAGCATGTCCATTAATTCCGTGTTGGACATGGCTTTATATGTCAGGCACAGATCGCCTCTGAACAAGCGGTATGCCACTGAGTAGAGCTGGAGTTTCTTTAACCGGGCAGCATATGGCATATGTTTGAGCCCTTTGATCCTCTTGGTGAGGTACTTTTGGGGTCTTTCCAGTTGCTGCAGGTGTCTGGTAAGGTACCTCCCAAAAGGGGCATTGTACTCAATTATGGGCCTGATGAGGGATGAGTAAAGAGGCACGATGACCTCCCCTGATCTAGATGTGAATCCCTTCATGATTAGGTGGGCTATATAAAATGTTTTTCTAACCACTTTGGCCACGTGGTTGTCAAATGAGAGATTGCTATCAACTTGGGTCCCCAGGTCCCTAATTACTTCTTCTGTAATTAATGGATTACCACCTATGTGGTAATTTGTGAACACATTGTTTTTGCCAAAGGGGATAACTATACACTTTTTGGCATTTAGCTTGAGGCCATGGCTCTGGCACCAGTTGTCTGTTTCTATGAGCCCTTTTGGAGGATGCTTGTGTCGGCTGGAGAGTCAATTATGGCACCCAGTTTGCAGTCATCTGTGAACTTGGTCAGCCACAGTCCTTCCGTGTTGGCCTGTACCTCCGAGAAATATATAACTAACAAGAGAGGTCCCAGGACTGAGCCTTGTGGGACACCACTTGTAACTGGTTTGGAGTCTGACATGGCTCCAGCAATTCTAACCATGTGGGTTCTGTCCTTGAGCCAGTTTGCAATCCATCTAGTGACATAGGGGTTTATATTTAAGCTGGTGAGCTTATCTATAATGCCCGAGTGGGGTATTGTATCGAAGGCTTTTGTGAGGTCCAGGTACGCTGTGTGGACCACCTTCCCTCCAATAGCCTTGGTGACTGTTTCAAAGAAATCAACCAGGTTTAAGAGGCAGGATCTGCCCTTAACAAAGCCAAACTGGGTAGGATCCAGTGTCTGTAGGTCCCCAATATCTTTATTTATGAGGTCCATGATGATCCTTTCCATAGCTTTGCAGACCAAGCTAGTCAGGCTTATGGGGCGATAGTTTCCAGGATCCGTTGAGGCACCACCTTTATGGAGAGGGACCACTGTTGCTGTACGCCACTCTTTGGGCACATATCCTGTAGTAAGGCTGAGATTGAACAGTAGTTTTATGTTTGGGTTTAGCTCTTCTTGAAGTTCATGTAGGATGCAGCCCGGGACACCGTCTGGTCCCATTGATGCTGTGTTTTTTGCTTTGGAGAGGGCGGCTCTTACCTGAGCATCTGAGATGTCAGGGGGGCAGCACTCTGCTGGGATAGATATTTGCCCTTTTGGTGGGGACAGGGGGGGGAGTTTGCGCTGAACCTGTCAGCTAGGATGTTGGCAATGTCTGTGGGTTCAGTGTATTTTTTGTCATTTTGGACTAATTCTGAGCATATCTGGGAATTACCACCCAGGTTCCTAACATAACTAAAGAAAGCCTTGTGATTATATTTAGTGTCCTGTGCAATTTTTCTCTCGAAGCTGGCCTTAGACAATTTTATGAGTGCCCGTAGTTTTTTGCTAATACTGATCAGTGATGCCTTCCCTTTTTGGGATTTTGCTCTATCATTTAATAGCTTCCTCCTTCTATTGTATAGTTTGTTTATGGCTGGGGTCTACCAGATAGGACATCTGCCTTTGGAGGATTGGGTCTTGGTTTTATTTGAGATCGCATGATCCATGCATTCCTGAAGGTGTTCATAGAATGCGTTTATAAAGGATTCTGCAGTCTGGGCCATATTTTCCACAGGCCCGGGGACTTTGAAGGATTCCACCTCGGTTTTGAGGAGTGTGAAATTTGCTTTAGAGAAGTTTTTCACTGTGGTTTTCTGGGACAGGGGGTGGGGTCGGGATGTGAATATCCAGTGAGATTAGTTTATGGTCTGATCTTACCAGTGAGGGATACACTTCTGGTCTGGAGCATAGAGTCCCCATGTTGGTGATGATCAGGTCCAGTATGTTTTCCCCTCTTGTGGGAGTGGTAACAAGTTGTTCCATAGCATTTGAGTTTATAAATTCTAGGAACCTTTGGGCTAGGGTGTTGGAGCTAGAGTAATGCTCCCAGTCTACGTTTGGGTAGTTGAAGTCACCCAATATAATGGTGTTTGGAGAGACCTTCATATTTTCCAGTGTTCTCAGAAAGGCTGAGTGGGGTTCCTGGGTTTGGGATGGTGGTCTGTAGCAGGCTATAAAGTGGGAGGCAGTTTTACCCACTGTTAGTTGCACATGGATAGTCTCTGATGCTTCGTGCTTTGCCACCAACCTGGAGGTGTGGGTATCTTTGATGAATATCGATACTCCCCCTCCTTTTGTGGTTCGGTCCAAGTTTTGGGGCCGAAAAGCATGGTATGAGGTATAACCTGGTAGTGCTGGGGTGCTCTCATTCGCCCTGAACCAGGTTTCTGTTACTGCACAGATATCGATGTTCTCCATGCTAAGGAGAGTTTTGAGTGCGTGCATCTTGAGGTTTAGACTTCTGGCGTTGAGTAGCATTACTCTTAGTTTCTTATCCCTTGTGATACCTATGGAGGTGGGTTTGTCATTTGAGCCTTGCCTAAAAAAAGGCACTATGGGGGTAGCAAGAGCCTTTGCCAATATCCAAAAGCCCAGGGGTGACAGGTGCAAGCCGTCCCTAGTGAAGCATCGTGGCTTCAAAGCCTCTTTAAAAATCATCTCAAAAATACATGGCTCTGCTCCTGCATAAAGCCTGTCTAATGCTCAGGTCTTCCTCTTCTCACATTTCAATCCCTCACAGACTGCAAGATCCTAAAGCTCTTCTAACTCCTCCTCTGCTTCTATACCATATTTTATTTATTTATTTATTTATTTATTTATCATTTGTTGACCGGGAAAGTCTGACTAGGTTCCACAGAGCCTGTTTTCAGTGGAGGCCCGGGGAGAAATGCTCCATATCCTTAAGCTGCTGCTCAGGATTTTATTGCTTCTATCCTTCTTAACTCTCTCTCTCGCTGTATGTCTGCATCACTAACTTTCTGGCTGCTGTTTTCCTAACTGAAACTAACATTCTGTTTTTCATGTAGTATAATAGTCAGTCACACATTGCACTACCTACGTACTATTTTTTTTTGACACTATCTACATCATCTATGATGAGAGTGACTATTATCGTCTGCAATGTTTTAACTGTATAGAACTGTTTATATGTGTAGTAACATATTACAACATCTTGTAGCAGTTTGTTCTTTCAACTTATTTTTTGTAAAGTATTTCTAATGTAATCTTTATTGTACTGGATTATACTGTATTTGTATTTGTATTGTAATGTATGTGGAGCTTTTCTCCCCGGGCCTCTGCTGAAAACAGGTTCTGTAAACCCAGTCAGACCACCCCAGTAAGCAAATGTCAAATAAATAAATAAATACAATAAAATATACTTTGGAAGCTATAAACTTCAGACACGTAAAGTAGCACTTTGAAATGACTGCAAGCAATTCATTCAGTTAGCTTGCTTTTGCCTGATTTTTACTGAAAAATGAAACAGTACCCCTGTATCTAATAATTACAAACAGGAATTGCAATGAGTATTTTTCAAGCTGCACATCTGATGAAATGGTGATAGTATTTTACAGGATCATCTAAGGCTTCAGCTGATACTATGCAATGGTCTGTGAGTTATTTGCTTCTAACCAAGCATTAATGTAATTAATATTAATGTAAAACCACTGTAGGCTATAATCCAAAACAACAGTGCAGTACTGACGATGTCACTGAAACTGGTGTTTAAGCCGTGTCATGTATTATAATACGGAGACAGGGAGGCAGCCTAATGAGCATGTCAGTGACTGCAAATCACCAATCACGTTGCAAGATATGGCGATGTTACCCAGAGACCGATTAACCAACCCAAATAATAAGATGAACAGTAAGCAAGTGAATACACAGATAAATCTAGGTCATTGCAGAAACAAGAAAATACAGGTAATAGTGCTTAAATACTCCTTTATTAGTCAAATGAAAAATGAAAAGCAGGTCACAGCAAGAAATACACTCAACATACAAATATAACAATACAGCAAACATATATTACAGAATATATGCAGGTATGTAAAGGAAACAAAGATATAGCATGATTATTGCATACGTAAGTCAATGTGCATGCAGAAACATATCCACAAGACCTGGAGATATCAGCAACCAGCTCAGAACATATGAAAACATATACTGGCATGGTGTAGGGTCTTGGGTTCATAGGAGGCTACTAGGCTATTGGCTCTATGGCCTTTATAAGCCTAGCCATGTTATACCCTTGTTCCGTTATTGACCAAGTTATATGGTCTATATTTACAGCGCAAGTCTATGATCAGCACCGACTGCCTTATCCAAGAGGGACATAGGTGATACCCCAGGGACAAGTTTACAGTCTCCCATGCAGTTGTCTACTTTATGCTTAAATAGGATCATTGAGTAACTCTGTTTTACATGAATTGGGAGTTTGTTCCAGAGGAGTGGCAATCTCTGGGAGACTTGTCTTTCTCTCCAGCATCTCTTGTTAATGTCACAGGCTAGGTTAAGAACCCCAGAGCAAGTGAATCTTGTCCCATTTGACTTGTGGATGTGCAGCATTTCTCTTAGGGCAGGGAACAAGACTGCCCTGTAGGCCAGGCACAAGTTCATAGGTTCATAGGTAGGTACTAAGCTATCAGCCCTTGGGCCTGTACAAGCCCAACCAAAAAGGTACCCTAGCTTTTGCCACTCAAGAAAATTATTTTCCTGTACCACTGTTGAGCAGAGCCACAGAAGTGATCCTCAGGGTGAATTTCCTATTTCCCATCCAATCATCTCAGCAGCTTATAAGATACACGGTACACTGAGAGGGCCTTCAGTCTGTCCATGTAAGTCATGTGTTGAAGGCCCTGAATTTTCTAGATGTGAAACTTCTGAGGTGTCTCCAGCTGCCGCAGATGTCTGGTGAAGTACCTACAGAAGGGAGCATTGTACTCTATTAGTGGTCTGATGGGGGATGGGTACAGGGTAGTTATAATATTCTTAGCTCTGGTTGCGATGCTCTTACTTATAAGTTGTGCAACATAGAAGGCCTTCTTTACCACAGTGAACACTTGGTGATAGAAGTGTTGCTATCAACCTGTGTTCCCAAATCTTTCACAACAGGGTTTGAGCTAAGGAGGGTACTGTTAATATTGTAATTTGCAGGGACTTCCCCTTTGCAGAAAGGGATGATAATGCATTTTTTTGTGTTTAGTTTAAGCTCATGGCTTTGGCACCAATCATTTGTTTGTGTAAGCCCTTTTTGTAGTATACCAACATCATTGGGAGACTTAATGACTGCACTCAGTTTGTAGTCATTGGCAAACTTGGTAAGCCACAGGCCATATATTTTTGCCTGGACTTCTGAAAACAGATTCCAAAGAGTAGGGTCCCAGCACAGATCTTTGTGGTATACCAATGGTAACTGGTCTGCTGGTAGAGGTGAAATCCCTAATTTTGACTGTATGCATTCTGTTGGTGAGCCACTTGGCTACCCATCTAATGACATATGGGTTAATTCCCAGCTGGGTGAGGTTCTCAATGTTGCCTGAGTATGGGGATTGTGTCAAAAGCCTTGGCTAAGTCAAGATAGGCTGTATGTACTATTTGCCTTCATCCAGGGCTTTGGTGACATTCTTGAAGAAGTCCAGCAGGTTTAATAAGCATGATCTACCCTTAACAAAGTCAAATTGAGCTGAGTCATGAGTTTGAAGGTCACTTATGTCTTTCTTGATAAGGTTAACAATGATTCTCTCCATGGCCTTGCAGATGGGTCTTAGCAGATATTAGCAGATGCAGTCTTATGGGTCTATAGTTCTTAGGGTCAGTTGATGGTCCCCTTTTATGCAAGGGAATTACTGTTGCTGTTTCCACTCTGCTGGGACAAAGCCAGTACTTAGACTTTGGTTGAAGAGAGTGCCAAGTGGTTCTGTTAAGTCCTGTTTTAGACCATTTAGTAGGCAGCTTGGGATGTTATCCAGTCCCATAGAGGCTGTGTTTCTGGCTATGGAGAGCACAGATATGACCTGCTCTTTGGAAAGTCTAGGTAGAGGACTGGTGTCAGGTATGCTTTGGAGTATGTCTGGTGGGGAGAGGGGGGGTGAAGTTTGTTCTAAATCTGTTTGCTAGCAGGTTGGCAATGTCCTCAGGGTCAGTATGAGTGGTACTGTCCACTACTAGTTTGGCATACAGCTGGGTCTTCCCTTTTAGATATCTCACATAGTTAAAGAATGTCTTGTGATCATCCTTAGGGATGCTAGTTTAGCTTCATTATTGTCTTTAGAGGACTTTACAAGATATTTACTTTGCTTG
Organism: Protopterus annectens; assembly: GCF_019279795.1. Classification (NCBI taxonomy): domain Eukaryota; kingdom Metazoa; phylum Chordata; order Ceratodontiformes; family Protopteridae; genus Protopterus; species Protopterus annectens. The sequence continues at coordinate 1,494,721,401 of NC_056726.1, forward strand.
TTCATGCTGTGGAGGGTGTCATTCCTCTGCTGAGTCAGGTCCCTCTTGTTTTTAGACATTAGTTTCTTCCTCTTGTTGTATAACCTATTTATGCTTGATGTCCACCAGGGTGGCTTGTTTTTTTTTTTTTTTTTTTTTTTTTGTGAGGACCTTGTTTAGATCCATTCAGGTACAGCCAAGTCTATACATTTGTGTAGGTGTTTGTACGGGGGGGGGGGTCAGGTATGATCGTTACTTTGAATGAGATTGATTTATGATCAGACTTTACCAGGGTGGGCAACACATAGGGGGTAGTGCAGAGACCCCATTTGTTGGTGAGTACTAAGTATAGGACATTCAAGCTCCTTGTGAGGGTGCAGAATATTTGTTCCAGAGCATTTGTATTAACAAAGTCCAGGAAACTTAGGGCGAGCATGTTTATGCTCATATATGACTCCCAATTGATGGAAGAATAATTGAAATCACCCATGAACAAGCCATTTGTCTGTATAGTGAGTGACTCAAGTAGATCCAGGTAGGCAGACTGGTTCTGACTGGAAAAGTGCTCCAATACTGACAAACTGAAATACAAAACCATGGCACAAGATGCCAAAATGTAAAAAAATGAACATAATCACTCAGATGAAAATAATAACATCAAACATAAGTGTTTTCATCCATTAACTATGAACTTCCTTAGATAATCAATCACTTCATTTCAGAAATTAAAATACCCTATAAAACATATTTGATTGGTTACTGCAGACACCCCCCCACTCCCCAGTTTGTTTCCTCCAGCTCATTTAAGCCAATACATTTCATCAACTCTTAAATGGTCAACCCCATTGTACAACTTTGTCAAAACTATTCCTTTACATACATGATTCATAAAAATCCATGAAGTTTATTCAAATATTGCACAACATCTGTATAAATAACCAAGATTAATAGATCCATTTTGACCTAAAAACAATTAAAAAGTTCTATAATGTCTTAAAAATAGTAACCTTCTTTGTTAGATTTGATAAAAATAAATGTAAAAGTTTTATCTCTCAAGAGATTTAAGTTTCAGTATACAAGATATGGAACTCTGTTCATTGATACCTCGCCAAAGACAGGCATTAAGCCAAATTTGCCACAGGAGTTCCTTCTTCCCCAGTTGCAGAGCCTGGGGTCCACCCCTTACATCAAGGTGCACACAATCAATAGCAATGTACCTGAAGTAGTGTTATGAAAATTCATCAATGTGTTTGGCAAGTGCATTATTTAAATAATTTTTCCTTATTTTATACTCGTGTTCATAACCTCTCTCGCTCTCAACTTAAGATCAATCTTGCCAGCATAAAAACATGGGCGGATTGAGTAATTAGCAATAAAAAACACCCCATTTAGATTCTCAATTAAATGTACATTTAACCTGATATTCAACCCCTTTTATTTCAAAGGATTTGCCTATACTCATTCATTTACAAAATGACAGAACCCACATTTCTTCATTTCCCCCACTTTAATATCTTTGCTTCCTGTAGTTTTTTTTCCAAAATGTCTTTTAAATTAGGCTCCCTACAGTAAACGTATACTGGTTTATCACTTACTTTATTTTTAACCATCCTATCCTCACCTACCAAGGTCCAATTTTTATTGAAAATCCACTTGAATAATCTGTAATCGTTAAATGTATTTTATGACCCTACTTAACCCATCACCTCTCCTCACACCCTCCCAAGCCAGAAATAAATTCTACATAGTCAGGTGATTACAATGACGTGATGTATCTCCTACATAGCTCTATGCTCACTTTTCTTTTTTGAGGTATGTGTCCTTTTTTATTTATTTTACCTGTCTGGTACAAGGAAGACAAAAAATATCATTGCTGAAATGACAACTACTATCATTCTTTGCTTTGTATTCTTATCTTGTTCACTTTTTGTTCTGTACTTCTTACTTATCTGGTATTGCATTACTACTGCTTTTTGAATTGTGCTGCGATTAATTATTAACTATATTAAAATTTGTTCTTGTGTTTGTAAATCAATGGAGCTTTTCTCCTTGGGTCTTCATTGAAAATGGATCTCTGGCTCAGTTGGACCAACCCGGTTAACAAATGTCAAATAAATAAATAAATAAATAATGAATGATATTTTAAAATATTCATCTTTCCTAGACCTCCTGAATGAGGTAATTTCTATTTTGTTGACACATAACGGTTGGCTGTACCCTGAAGTTACCACAAATAAACCTTTATTTGAAATAGGTTTAAAATATCCTCTTTCCCTCTTCTTGGATACCTCCTGCACTAATTCTTCCAAAAGTTCCATAGGGTATCCCTTTTTCCTGAACATTTCTACCAAGCCGGAGCACTCCTGCAAAATGTTCTTCTAGTGAGACCATTCTAGAGGCTCTCACTAGCTGTCCTTTGACTACTGAACGTTTCCGATGGAATGGGTAGGAACTCATGTAATGTAAAAAATGTTAGAATACATATTATTCCTATATATCCTAAAGTATTTACTATCAACATCTCACAACTGACAATTGCCAGTGTGCATATATGCGACCCAAAATGTCATAAAACTAATTACCTAATGTTGACATAACCAAAAATAGGAATTAAGGAAAGTCGACAACTCAGAAATGTTGACTTTACCGAAAATACCACACTTCCGGTTTTGTCCTATGAACGTTTTGCAGGGGGCAAGCTCCCTGCACCCCCCACACCCCCTGCTACTTATATATGCAAACTCTGAGATTGCACTGCAGTGAAGGAAAGGGTAAATTTCCCGATCCCCACTATAGTGTGATCTCCGTTCAAAATAACAAATCCACAAGAGCAAATGCACACTTGCATTCGCCCTTGTGGATTCGTCATTTTAAAAAAATCAATGTTCTGACAACTCGGAAAATTGCCATTTGCCTTTCCAAGTCACATAACTGATATGTGACATTTTGATGGCAAACCATCCTAAAGATGTACATTTTATTTAGTCTATCTTTACTTAGGAATACATCCAAATAAGAAATATTCTCTGTATCCCTTTCATGAATGAATGCTAGAAAGCTAGTAGTATTATTAATTCCCCAACTTCCTCCGTATATCCCTTTCAAATAATACATATATATATAGTCAAGAAATCGGACGTATAAACGAAACTTGTCCTTGAACTTACTATTGAATAGGAACTCTTACTCCCCAAATGCCATTACCATATTCACAAAAACTAGTCTACATGGGGAACCCATGGCAACTCCCTTTTATTGCAAGTAATAAATGCCATTGAACAGAATGTAGTTATTTGTCAAAACTAATTCCAATAATTCCTCATATAAATTTACCTTTGGCTGGGGTACCCCTTTTGAATTTAAAAACTCTGCCACCCACCTTACCCCTGTATCCTGGGGGATAGTTGTATAAAGATCTCATACATCTATAGCTACTAAAACATCCCCAGGATCATATTCCATATCATTAATACGTGCCAAAACATTCCATGAATCTTTACATATCTGTACCTCATCCACTAAATGCATTTTGAGTTTAGCAGACTCAATGAAGTTATAGAATTGCCCATCAACTATTGGGCATACTGATGGCCTATCAATGTCTTTATAAAGCTTTAGAATTCCAAACATGAGTGGCATCACCAGAAAACTCACATTTAAAAAATTATATATATCTAATTCAATTTGTTGGTCTATAAATAAGTCATTCAGTTGTTATATCTTACACTAGGCTCCATTCCTCTCATTCTTAAATAATACTTCATAAATTGCTATAGCTAATCCTTCCTTCATCCTTCTATTATAATCATGTGTATCCATAACTGCAATTCCCCGCTTATCAGACTTCATAAACCTCATATTTTGTCCTTTAATATGTTCAAGTGTATCCCTTTCTTCTTGGTTAAGATTAGAATTAAACCTCTTATATTTTATACTCCCTTTATCAAAAAATTCACATATCTTTTCATAAAGCTGCAAAGCTAGATGAAGGGGTGGGTTGTAAATATTCCTTATTCTATAACCTTCATTTTGAATGGTTCAGTTTCCTGAAAAATTTATTTGAAATTCAATTTCCTTTGAAATAACTTTAGATCAGTCAGTGTTGTCACTAAACCAAGCTTTAAAGTTGGAACAAAAGTCATTCCTTTAGATAAATGTCGGCTACAGATGAGTCGATGTGGGTATTTGAGTAGTTATACTCCATGAAGTCCCCCCCACCCGTTATTTAAAACTACAATAACTTGGTTAGACGTTAGTCCTTGATCATTTGCAAGACAATCTCCCTCATGATGTTCTGTTAATACTTCTGTTTTTGCTGGTCTGTCTGTGATTAGTTCGGGTATGGGGGACCACCCTCCTTGATGGTCGTCAATGGCTCCTCTATGTAGGTGTGTAAAAATCCTGCCTTGGCAATTGGTCTTGTCATAAAGGCTTGTTGTTCTTCCCCTTCAGTCTTTCAAAATGTCTTAATGGTTAATGGTAGAAATGCTTCTCCATTTGATACATTTCCAAAATTATTAACATCACTGTGGCTGATACCATGATTAAAGTTTTTGTCCTGCAGTACACCACTCTGAATGGGTGGGCTTCCGCCAGTTAAGGGAATAATACCCCATGTTTGTGAAGATGGTAGTCTGGGGTAAGCTTTCCTGTTAGCATAATCCACTATGTCCCTTCTCAATATCTTCATTTTAATACTTTTGAGTTGGCCCATATGTTGCTCGATGCTATTGTAAATATGCATATGCTTGTATTTAAACTGTACTGAATATCCATTTTAATATTCTTTTCCAAATTGGAAAGCTCATTCCCAAGCATCTCAATGGTTGTTAGGTTGTGTGCTCTAAAAATTCAGTACTATGCCTGTTAACTTGATTAGAAGCTGTTGAAGTATAAAAAGGTCCAGTTGGAAAATGCCTACTTCAGGGAGTGTATCAAAAATAGTTTGATCTCAGAAGGGTTGAGGTTGTGGCGTTATCCATCTGGGTTGGTGGAAAATTTGCCACTACACTGGGATCTTATTAGTGTGTTTAACAGGCATGGTATTGAATTTGAGGAATAATAAACAGACACCATCCTCAGTATAGTTGGGAGGGTAAAGTTTAATTTCTGTGTGACTCACAAGAAGCACAGCTTTGGTATCTCTCCTAGTTTAAACATGTAATTGAAAGCTGGATACAATTAAAGCACAATGTAAAGAAAGTACACCACAATATAAAAAACAGAAGAGGGCAATGAAGCATTGCAAATTATAAGAAAGCAAAAATAAGCTAACCACTACCTCAGAACAATCTATAGCAAAGTTTGAGTGAGCTTTTCAGTAAAGCTTTAAAGAGATGGCATATACAGGACATACATAGTAGTGTTAAGCATGATTTTGTTAATTTAGTTTCACTTTTTCATAGGTTTATGGATAAATACTAGGCTAGCTACCCTGGTGAGACATTTAAGCCTAGTTAATTTCCTCGTAAAGGTGAGAATCAAAGCTTGTATTTTGTGACTGTAAGGTAAACACCTTAACCATTATACCAACCTTTAACCATTTGATCAGTGTCATGGGAATCTTTTACATCCACATGAGCTATCACCAACTCATAGGTTCTTAGGTTAATAGGAAGTTATTAGGCTATTGGCACTAGGGCCTTTATAAGCCTAGCCATGTTATACCCTTGTTCCCTTCCTGACCAAGTTGTATGATCTATATTTGCTCAATTTAACATATCACCTGAAGGATGGCACACAAAGGAATGCAGCACCCCTTTTACACTGCACTACAGGGTCAATACTAGAAAAATAAGTCTAATTGCCTAGTGTGAGAACAGAACCCATAACCTTCTGTCCCAAAAACAAGTGTACTACCTTTTAAGCTACAAATACCACTAAGAGCAGCTTGTCCTGAGGGATGTGATTAGTTTGTGTGTCACCTAATTTTTGTGTCACTTATTAGCAGCAAAGTGATGATGCATCAGCAGTCAGATGACAACTAATTCTGCACTTACCTGTGATTATGCAAACTTGGCACTGGTAGTGTAAAATAAAGGAGGTTATAGACAGCTTTGCTTTATTTTATTTCATGATCTGAAATTGTGAGTGATTATAAGACAAGTATAAGTCTTTGTGCAGCCATGGATTCAAGTATTGGTCAACTAATGAAGATGTCAGTGTTCCCACTACTTGTATAGATCCATGGGCCCAGTAGGTATTTTACCAGATCCAGTGCTTTTCAAGGAAATACTGTGAGGTCACCAAGAAGATTATGTTATTTTCTTTAAAAAAAAAAAGTCAAAACAAACTTTATTGTCATTCAGAAATCACACAAGTATAAAAACTGAACGAAATTCCGTGTCTGCAGACTCAATGTGCAGAAAACATATAAACTATTTTCACAGACATGTACACATATAACACCTAGCTATTACATCATGGACATGCAGGTACACAGACTAATACTGCACATAATTAGAAACACATTTTAACACTTTTCACAATGAACACTTTTGGATGAGACTTTAGTATTGCACAGGTACATGGTTAAGACATTGTATTGATCATTGCAGAGAAAGAGGCATTTGAGTATCGCATTGTGAAGAATATAATATTGCACTATTGACCTTAGACTATTGCACTATGGTTAATTTATGAATTTGCAACATATATTGCGCTGAAAGAAGAGATATTTTACTGCATTGCTACTGCCCTAGATGACTTATAAGTTAATATTCATGGAGAATATTGCACTAAGTATTAGACAAGACTGGTAACCAGGTTAATGCACACTTTGAGACAAGCTTCTACAGTTTCTACTGACCCAGATAGCCATTGTGCAGCATAGTCATTACTAGAGTTCAGCAGCCTGATGACATTAGGGAAGAAGCTGTTCCTGAATCTCGTAGTTCTGCATTGCATGCTTCGGAAGCAGTTTATGGTTGACAGATGCAGGAACAGTCTGTAAGCAGGGTGAGTGCAGTCTTTAATTATTCCACTGGCCCTGCTGAGACATCTGGATAAGTACAAGTCATGGATAGGTGGTAAGGTGGTCTTGATGATCCTCTCGACTGTTTTTGCTATTCTCTGGAGGGATTTGCGCTCAGAGGTAGAGCAGCTTCCATACCATACTACGAGGCTGTTTGTCAGGATGCTTTATATAGTACCTCTCGAGATATCTAATGTTACAGAAAGACTGGATCACTTATATAGGGGCATGAAATGTATGCTAAGCAATGACATGCAGACGCGGTCAATGATGACCAATATGTGAACGATGCGGAGATGTATGCAATGTTCTTTTACAGCAGTTTAACATGCCAAATGCTGCTTTTTCTAGGACATGACTAAAAGATGTTCCTCGATAATTAATTTAAGATGACATCTCTGCATTATTACTTTCCATGTTGTGAACATAGACACACACACACACACACACACACACACACACACACACACGCACGCACGCACGCACGCACGCACACACACACACACACACACACACACACACACACACACACACACACACACAAATGTTCTTCTATAATTTATTTAAGGTAACATTACATTATTATTACTTTCTAAACTGTGAGGTTAACAGCAGAGTACTTGTGGACTGCTGTTACACTCCCAATAGTACAATAAACAGTCACAAAGAACACAAAAAGAGAGAGAGAGAGAGAGAGAGAGGGGCATACAACCCCATGAGGATGGAGCCCAGAATGCCCTAAACACTGCCCTTTTTGTGTTAATTAACTACAGTATAAAAGAACGGTAAGGCTGAAATGACCCTGAGCCTGTGTCTCGTTCTGCAACATGTGCCCTGCTACTCCACAAGCAATTAAAATACCAAAGCTCTGGAGTGCAGATAAAGAGCTTAAATCTGCTACAGTCTGTAGTCAGCAGTAAGAGAAATAATCGCATTCTTTTTTCCAGAAAGTGTTATTGAATTGTATGATGGAATACAATCTCAGTATATGGATCAAGTAATTGACAGATAAACAAATATATTTGATCTTATGAATCAATTATAATCCTAAGAAATAGACCTATCTAAAATCCACACTGATAGCAATTTACGATATATACAAGATGTGTCCTTATATGATCACACTCGATTTTAGCAGAAGCAATGCAGATGTAGAGCGCATGATCATTCCAGGTACATGGCAGGCTTCAGTTTTCCTCAACTCAGGAATATCTTGTTTTATTACTTCAGTTTTACCCACTGCAAAAACATGGTCAGTCTGGTAATGCATTCCATTTCCCAAGTGGGTGAGCTCTCTGAAATAATTCTGTCTGTGAAGAATGTGTGACAATTAAATGCAAAGTAACAACTCATTCTGACACAGAACACACTGCAATGTGATTGCTGTAAATTTGTCTTATAGGTACAGAATAAAATGTGTGATTTAACAAGGCGGAAGAGAGTAGCAAGTCTCTCTAAGTACTTGTAGGCAGATATCAAAACATCTCCATCAGAATTTCTTCAAGCCAGCATTTCATTTGCAAGGGCAATGTTACATAGTAAGTAATCTGTGGCAATGTTACATATACACACACACACACACACACACACACACACACACACACACACACACACACACACACACACACACACACACACACACACACACACACCCATACACACATACATGCAAACACACATTATTACAGAGGTAGTCATGCCATTCAAACAGTGGTAGGGGCAAGACATCTGTTGGCCCAAAGGGTTCTAAATGATTTAGCTATGACATATTTTAGGACTTAGACAGCATCTCTAAAAATATGAGAAACAGATCACTAAGTATTCTCCATTGGAGACACTGAAAAATATTATACATTTCACTGAAAAGGGAGAATAGAGCCTTAACTAAGCTAAGGTCAGCATCTACTTTAGCTGAGTGCTTCTTAGGACAGGTTTAAACTGTTACTGGCTGCAGGGTCAGTGTATTTTTTGAATGGCCTGTGCACTCTGTGTAACGATGTGAGGTATTCCCAGTTATGCCAGGAATGTGAGGTATTCCCAGTTATGCCAGGAATGTGAGGTATTCCCAGTTATGCCAGGAATGTGAGGTATTGCCAGTTATGCCAGGAATGTGAGGTATTCCCAGTTATGCCAGAAGAAGTAGAGCACTGGCTGTCCACCAGTAACAGGGGAAAGCACTAGTTCAGGTACATGGCCAGGATCAAGGGTTACATGTTTTAAATGTAATCAGCGGGGCCATGTAGCATATAGATGTCCATGGAGGCAAGGTGGGGAACAAAAGGTGGGGGGGGCAGAAAGTGGGAATAACTGTATGCCAGTGGTAAGTTTTCTGGAGACAACAGAGGTATCAAATTATCACCAGAGACACAGGCTCTGACATAACCATTGTGAAGCCTGCAGTGGTTAAAGAGGAGCCCTACTCTTGCTTGGATAGTCTATTCCAGTCAGAACTTTAGGAGAGACTCAATTCCAAGTGCCTTTGGCCAGGGTTCACCTTAACTGGGAGGGTGGAAAAGGAAGCAAGCAAGTAGGTGTTTTTGAGGATAGCCCTGCAGATGTCTTGATAGGGAATAATTTTTGGTAACATAGTACCTTGTGTGCATGCAGTTACATGCAGTCAGGCTTGCAGACAAGCATGTGCATGTGGGAGGCTAGGGGAAACACATACAGACCTCACACCTGAAGCCCGGGCTGGTGAGGTGGCTATTTCAGGGAGGGAACTATCATGTAGCAGTGAGCCACAGCTGCTGGTAGGTAGTTTTGTTCCCTTAGACAGGGTGACTGCAAGGACTTAGGTGAGCGGTAGTACCCTGCCTGACAGTGGTGAATGGTAGTACCCAGGCTGACAGTGAAGCATTACTGTCAGAGGATACCAGGCTTCTTGTGAAAGGTGACCTGAGAAGAATTGCAAAGATACAGTTGAGACAGGCTCAGCTCTCTGATCCTACACTGAGAGGCTTGAGGGAGGTAGCTAGGGAGGCACCTGATTCTCAAGGAAACAGGGAATCTGTTTACTAAACAAAGGGTTATTGTATAGAGAGTGGACCCCCTGAGGGAGGGCTAAAGGGTGAGTTAATACAGTAGTTGGTAATGCCTATAGCCTACCATCTGGCACTTCTAGCCATAGTCCATAACATTCCTTTTGCAGGTCATATGGGCATAAAGTGTACCAAGTGATGTATTATGTAGAACTTTTACTGGTCTGGGATTCCAAAGGATATAACAGGGTACTACGGGACCTGTGAGCAGTGTCAAAAAGTAGAAAAGGCAGGAGACGAGGTCAAGGCTCCTTTGATGTCTTTTCCTGTGACAGACTAGCCATTTCAGAGGGTAGTTATGGATATTGTGAGGCCTCTGAGTACCCCAAGTTCCATTGGAAAGACGTATATACTGGTGGTAGTAGATTATGTTACTAGATACCCTGAGGTGGTGGCTCTGTTCTCCATCAAGGCAGAGAAGCTGGCAAATATTTTGTTAGAGATTTTCAGCAGGGTAGGTTTCCCCAGAGAAATACTGACTGACAGAGGTGCTAAGTTCATGTCAGACCTGTCGGCTTGTCTGTGGAAGTGCTAAGGGTGAAGCACCTAAAAAAACACCCTTACCATCACCAGACTAATGGTCTTGTGGAGAGGTTAAACTGTACACTAAAGACCATGTTGCAGGTACTTGCATACCAGTCTAAGAGAGGCTGGGACAAATATTGCCCCATCTGCTGTTTGCCTACAGAGAGGTACTCCAGGAATCAACAGGTTTTTCACCTTTTGAGTTCCTGCATAGGCATGGGGTGAGGGGACCTTTAGATTTGATTCATGATGAGTGGGAAGGTGAATGTGAATCCCACAAGGCATCTGTTGAGGCATATGTCCTAAACCTCAGGACAAGGCTTAGGAAGCTCATGGGCTTGGCCCAAGAGAACCTGGCAGGAGCCCAACAGCAGAAGAAGGTCTGGTATGACAGGAATGCTTGATCCTGAGCATATACTGTGGGACAGTAGGTTATGGTTCTCATTCCTGTCAGACAAAATAAGCTGCAGGCAGCTTGGGTGGGACCCTTCAAAGTGGTAAGGAAAGTCAGTGATGTTAACTGCATGGCAGGACTGCTAGGCAGGTGGCAGGGGCACACATTATAACATGTTAACATGATGAAGCCTTGCCATGATAGGGAGCCCTGAGTATTTTCGGGGAATGGCAGGAGGAGTTTGAGGGGTATCTGGTCACTGATGTCCTCAGTGAGGCTTGGACTGACACCTCAGTAGAGTTGGTAGCAATGTCCCAGTAGCTATCCCCTACCCAGGTTCGAGAAATCTCAGCAGTGTTACAGGAGTTTGGGGTGATGTCCACTGGGAAACCAGGGTGCATCACACCTGGTGCAGCACCATGTGGATGCAGGACCCCAAAGGCCTATTAAGCAGGCCCCTTATAGGGTGCCTGAGAGAGTCAGACAGACTCTGAGGGAGGTGAAACAGACAATCTTGGAACTTGGGGAAACCCAGGAGTCCAGCAGTCCCTGGGCCTCCCCAGTGGCACTGGTACCAAAGAAAGATGGCAGAACCAGTTCTGTGTGAACTACAGGAAACTAAACAGTCACATAGCGTCAGATGCTTATTCCATGTCTAGGACAGATGAAGCCTTAGACCATCTGGGTGGGACTAGGTATCTCACCACTATTGATACATACATAGATACATACAAATATTTCAGGCACGAGTATTACTGTCCTTCGAGCCTGTCAATATATCAAAACACTTCTTCACACAATAAGTGTTCAGGCTGTTCTTAAAAATATCTAAACTAGTACTTGCTTTAATGTAATTTGGTAGTCTGTTCCATGCATCAGCTACTCTCTCAGAGAACCAATTAGTACACTTCCCATTCCTATAGAACCTTCTACATGGGTTATCTGATGATTCTCTAGTACTTTTTGATAACCCCAGACATTCCCAGGGGTAGTTGTCTCTAAATGCCCTATATACCTGCATAAGATCTCCACTTAGATATATGTAAGAGACACTGTTTAGATATTTTAGTCTTTCATAATAACTTAAATTTTCAAATCCATAGATGCCCTTGGTAGATTTCCGCTGTACTCTTTCCAGTTTACTCATGCTTGTTTTCCTATAGGGTTTCCATATTGTTATTCCATACTCAAGTTTGGGTCTAATGTAACTAACAAACAATGACGTCATAATTTTTGATTTCCTAGACTTTAAAAATCTTTTTATCCACCCTATAGTTCTATAACTATCATTAAACAATTGGTTGATATGATTAGGAAAAACTCATAGCTGGATCTACCCATATACCCATGTCCTTAAATGAGTCTACAGTTTCAATCACTGTGTGCTGTAGTAAATATTCATAGGTTCATAGGTTCATAGGTAGGTACTAGGCTATCTGCCCTAGGGTATCCACAAGCCCAGCCAGAATGCGTCGGCTTTCGCCTCCCTTTTAGACTAGATTCCTGAGCCTCTGTCCAGCAGGGCAATAGAAGTGATCCCAGGAGCAAATTTACGATTTCCCATCCACTCATCAAGACCCCTCCTGAAGAGGGTCAGCGAGGGGCTCTGCCTAACATGGACTGGGATTCTATTCCAGAGCGTGAGAAGCCCCTGGGACATAAATCTATCCCTCCAGCATGTCCCATTCACCGTTGTGCCAAGGTCTAAATCCCTGGAGTGTGTAGTTCTAATGGATCTGGTTTTCTTGAGGTGGAGCATGTCCAACAATTCCAGGTTAGACATGGCCCTGTATGTCAGGCAGAGATCACCTCTGAGTAGGCGGGAAGCAACTGAGCAGAGCTGGAGCTTCTCCAGTTGAGCTGCATAGGGCATCCGTTTGAGGCCCACGATCCTCTTGGTGAGGTATTTTTGAGGTTTCTCCAGCTTTTGCAGGTGTCGGGTAAGGTACATCCCAAATGGAGTACCGCACTCAATTATGGGCCTGATGTGCAATGAGTAGAGGGGCACAATGACCTCGCTTGATCTAGATGTGAACTCTTTCATGATCAGGTGGACTATATAGAAGGTTTTTCCAACCACTTTGGCAATGTGATTGTCAAAGGAGAGGTCACTATCCACCAGAGTCCCCAGATCCCTGATTACTTCTTCTGTAATTAGTGGATTACCTCTCATATGGTAGTTTGTGGGCACTTTGTTTTTCCCAAATGGGATGACTATGCATTTTTTTGCATTTAGCTTGAGGCCATGGTTCTGTCACCAGGTATCAGTCTCCGTAAGGCCCTTTTGGAGGATGCTTGTGTCAGCCAGAGAGTCGATTATGGCTCCCAGTTTACAATCATCATTCACCTTTCAATTTATGTATCTCAAATGTCATATGCTTAGTTTTTGATGTATTTGTCAGCATATTATTCTCCTGTGCCCAAATTCTATATTTAGTCAAGTTATTTTGCAGACATGCCTTATCTGTAACACATGAAATCAGTTTACCCAGTTTCAGGTCATCTGCATATAGACTGTAGTGCACCTCAGATGAAAATGTTAGGTCTGAAACATGCAATCTAAACAAGCAAGGGCCTGGGAAAGAGCCCTGTGAGACACCCTGACTGTAACCCAGGAATTCACCTGTCCAGTTGCTGTACGATACTTGCCATGTCCTATTTGTAAGCCATGCAACTATCCATTTTATCAAGAGCACATCCATACCTAGTGGTTCTAATTTATTGATCAGTGTCTTGTGTATGACCCTGTCAAATGCTGAAGTTAAATATATATAAATTACATCACAGCACAATTTTTTTTTAATATGACCATTGGCTACGGGCAGGTACCCTTGACTCCCACCGCTAGACAGAGGTCAGCCTTTGTGACTCCTTTCAGATTATACTAGTTCACAAAGATGCCCTTTGGGATGAAAAATGCCCCAGTGACCTTCCAGAGGCTTGTAGATCATATCCTAGCAGAAGCAAGAGATTATGCCCTTGCTTGGGACATAGAGTTGGGAGTGGTAAGATCAGGCCAGAACTTGCCAAAGTGGAAACCATTCAGGCATGGCCTGCCCCCATTACCAAAAAGCAGGTGAAGGCATTCTTATGGACAGCGGAGTACTATAGAAAGTTAATTCCCAATTACAGTACAATAGCTGCTCCCCTCTCAGACCTGATGAGGAAAAACAGGCCAGACAAGGTATTTTGGACCCCAGCCTGCGAGCAGGCAGTCCAAAAGCTTAAAGAGGATTTGAGAGGACCTCCTGTGTTAACCAGTCCTGATTACAACAAATAATTTGTTGTGGAGGTGGATGCCTCAAACCATGGGGTGGGGGCTGTACTCAGCCAGGTTTCCTCAGGGGGAGAAGAGCACTCAGCGGTTATATCTCAGCCATAGACTCCAACCTAGGGAGGAATGTTATGCAGCAGTAGAAAAAGAATATCTAGCCATAGTATGGGCACTGTAGAAACTTCAGTCCTATCTGTATGGAAGGAAATTCACTGTAGTTACAGACCACAATCCCTTAACATGGCTACATCAAGCCAGCCAGCAAAATGTCACATTACTAAGGTGGAACCTAGGGTTGCAGGCATATGATATGACAGTGCAGCACTGTAGTGGGGTTAGCAATGCCAATGCAGATGGGCTTTCAAGACAGTACGTATTAATGTATTCCCAGACAGGCTCATTCCTCTCAAGCAATGTTTTTCAAGGGTCACTTGAAAAACTAGCTTGAGTCTTCACAGGGAGGAGAGATGTGACAATGTGAGGTATTGCCAGCTATGCCAGGAGAAGTAGAGCAGTGGATGTGTAACATATGCCAGTACAACTAGCTTGAATTTTGTAAAGATGTATATGTCATTTGCATATCAGACTGATTTGTACAGATGTTTGTGTTGAAAAAAATTTATTTGTAAAGCTGCTTGCGTTAAAATGTACCAACAGTGTGTCCTGCTGGGCACAGGAAGAAATATACATGTATTATTGTAACTGTTGAAATTTATATGTTGTAACAAAGGATACTGGAAGAGAAGCAGTTAATCTCAGTTTAACTTTAAAAATCGTTTGAAATTAAATTACCTGGCTTAGGCCATAAAGATTGTATCTTACAGTTCTTTAGATCACAAAAAACTATAAATTCCACAGTAACCAAAGGTCTTTCAAAAAAAGAAGAAAAAAAACACAAAGCAAAGATAAGAAGGAATGACCAGCACAGCAAAAATGACAAGTGTTATTTTTTAAATACAAAAGTAAGAGCTTTTGTGCATAAGCACTTTTTCAAACTAAATTCAGACATTTTCTATTATTGAAACTCTGGTGTTTACTGTAAACAGAGATGTTGTATGCTTATGTACTTTTCTTATTTATTATTAAATATATTTAAACTTTTCATTGTGGCTGGTCTTTTAGAGAATATTTTAATCTCTGAGAGTATGTATATATTTTGGAGACAGCTCTGGCCGCTCCTAAAGGTCTTGCTGTTGATCAAACTAATTTCACTCGGTATAATTGGGTACCCTTGCAAGAGCCTTAGATTAGCTGGTTTTGGAGTGTCTGGTGGTGGTGTAAATACCTTATAATCTGGGCAGAAGGGAGCATAGCTAGTAAATCTGTGCCAGCCTTTCTCAGCAAATCCCATTACATCTGGGAAGTGCTGCACATTCTGCAGTAGGCTGTGCTCTGTTGAAACCTATTTACAACAGTTTCCAGGTGGTCACACTATCTGTCTCTCTGTCTGTCTGTCTGTCTGTCTGTCTCTCTCTCTAGATATATAAAATTCTGAAGTACTTTCACCTCTCACACTTGCATATTAGATACAATGCTAACAGAACAACAGTGTCCAGCTGAACAAGTTCACAAACTCCTGAGGACTTCTGCAGGTGAATGAGCATAGTTGTAGATGGTTGTGAGCACACAAGCTCAGCTGTGCACACCTATGGGCAGATGCAAAGAGCCATATCACATAAGGCTGAGTTTCCTCTTGCAGTAAGTGTAGCTTTTTCCAGTTGTGGGCATCTGAACCCAAGTCTAATTTTTATTTATTTATATATTTTACATTTGTTGACCGGGCTAGTCTAACTGGATATATGTCCATTTTCAGTAGAGGCCCGGGGAGAAAAGCTCCAAACATGAATAGTGACAATGTTAAACATATGAAAAAAAGACATTTAAAATCACATAAAGTGAAAACATTGATAAAAAGAAATTATAATACTCAGGTTATAAACTCTGAAAATATTACTGTAAAAATTATACTAAAAAAAACAAAATTATTAGAGTAAAGAAAACAATTATACTAAATACAATAGTGGGTACGAGTACAACCCAATAAAGAGAGAGAAAGGCCTTTATGTTTTATAAAATTACTGAGAAGAAAAGAGTAGCACCTAGATTAGGTGGCAGAGGATAGAGGAGCAGGGAAAGGACTAAGAGAAGGACGGGGGAAAGATATCCATCTGGGGTAGCACATGGACAAAGCCAACGAGTTTTAAGATGTTCTTTGAGGCATTTTTTAAATAGAGAAGTAGAAGCTAAGATTGATAGCTCAGAAGGAAGTTGATTCCAGTTTTTACCTGCTGTGTTAGAGAAAAGTGAGTCACCAGCTTTGTTGTTGGATTTAGTTGTGGAAACTAGGAGTTTGTTAGCAGAACGTAGTGTAGCAAGATTTTTTATAGTGTAATCAGATTAGAAAGGATAGGGGTGTTGTTAGGGTGGAATAGGATCTTTTGAGTGATAAGAAATTATTGACAGAGTATATGGTTTTCCAGTTCTAGCCATCCAAGTTGTTTGAGGTTGAGGCAGTGGTGAGTTTTGAAGGGGGAGCATGTAATGGATCTAGCTATGCTATTATAACAGGTGACAAGTTTGGAGAGGTTAATTTTTGATAGGTTAGTATATATAGCAGAGGCATAGAAAAGGGTAGAAAGGAGGTGGGTTTGTGCAATAGTTTTCCTGGCAGTAGTAGTAAGGAAGGGTTTAATTCTATAGAGGGTACCGAGTTTTTTGTTAATGGACTTTATGGTGGTGTTGATGTGGTCATCAAAGTTGAGACGATTATCAATTGTAACTCTTAGTAGGCAGGTTGTAGAGTCTGGGGTTATGTTGGTAGCATTGTTAGAGGTTACAGAGAAGGATGGAGTGGGTGATTTATGAGTAGGGGTAAAAAGGAGTAGTTTTCTTTTTTTGCAATTTAGTAGGAGACAGTGTTGCATAAACCAGTTTTCAACATTATGAAGAACAGTTTGGGTGAGGGACTGGAGAGAGTCTATGTTCTTGTCTGAACAAATTAAGGTGGAATCATCTGCATATTGAATGCAGGTGGCTTGGAGGAATATTTATGTGTAGATCATTAATAAATAAGGAAAACACAAGGGGACCTAAGATAGAGCCTTGGGGTACCCCAATATTAACAGGAAGTAGTGAAGACAGATTGTTATCCCAAAGGACTGCTTGCTGTCTATTATTCAGATAAGACGTAAACCATTGTAATGCTTGTGGTTCAAGAGGAAGGATCTTTAGTTTGTCTAAAAGTAAGTTATGGTTAACCATATCAAAGGCTTTTGACAGGTCAATGAATAGTGCAGAGGAAAAGGAGCTATTGTTGCGATTTTTATTTATATAGTCTGTGAAAGATAGTAGGGCAGTTGTAGTGCTATGGAATGGTCTGAAGCCATGCTGGCAGTTGGCTAATTGGTTATTTTGTAGTAGGTAGTTAAGTAGTTGTTTGTGAATACATTTTTCCATAATCTTAGCTATTGGGGAGAGTAAGGCAATAGGCCGAAAGTTAGATAGTTCAGTAGAAGACCCTCCTTTATGTAGAGGGATGATGTGGGATACTTTCCATATGGATGGAATTTTGCCTTCTGAGATGGTTCTGTTAATAAGGATATAGATGGGATAGTCTATAGCTTTTGCAGCAATTTGTAGGTATTCAGATGGGAGACAGTCAGCAGAAGGGGTACAAGGTTTCAGTTTTTGAAGTAGCTTACAGATGAGAGAGGTAGGTACAGGTTGTATTTGAAAATTAGGTGATATAGTCTTGGAAGAATTTATTGGAGAAGCAGTAAGGGGAGGTAAAGAATTGGCTAGGGTTTGAATGGCTTCTGTAAAGTAAGTGTTAAAGGCATCAGGGATCTGGTTGGAATTATTATGGTTAAAACCTACAGGGGCAGGGGTAGCAGAGTAACCTGGATGAATAAGTTTGTTAATCCCTGACCAAACTTTTTGTGGAGTTTGTTGACTGGTTTGTTGCAGGTGAAGGTAGAAGTCTTTTTTGTCTTTGAGAATATCTTTCTTATAGGTTCATAGGTTCATAGGTTCATACTAGGCTATCTGCCCTAGGGCATTTATAAGCCTAGCCAGAGTGTGTTTGGCTTTCGCCACCCATTTTAAATTAATTTTGCTATGCCCATTTTCGAGGTTAGTATACTGTGCCTCTGTCTAACAGTGACACAGAAGTGATACCCGGGGTAAACCTACGATCCCATCCACTCATCAAGATTCCTCTTGAAGAGAGTCAATGAGGGACTCTGCCTAACCTGGACTGGGATTTTATTCCAGAGTGAAGGGAGCCTCTGGGTTATGAATCTGTCCCTCCGGCATGTCCTATTTATTTCAGTGCTGAGGTTCAAATCTCTCGAGCGCATAGCTCGATGGGATTTGGATTTTCTGAGGTGCAGCATGTCCATTAATTCCGGGTTGGACATGGCTTTATACGTCAGGCACAGATCGCCTCTGAGCAGGCGGTATGCCACTGAGTAGAGCTGGAGTTTCTTTAACCGGGCAGCATATGGCATCTGTTTGAGCCCTTTGATCCTCTTGGTGAGGTACTTTTGGGGTCTTTCCAGTTGCTGCAGGAGTCTGGTAAGGTACATCCCAAAGGGGGCATTGTACCCAATTATGGGCCTGATGAGGGATGAGTAAAGAGGCACGATGACCTCCCCTGATCTAGATGTGAATCCCTTCATGATTAGGTGGGCTATATAAAATGTTTTTCTAACCACTTTGGCCACGTGGTTGTCAAATGAGAGATTGCTATCAACTTGGGTCCCCAGGCCCCTAATTACTTCTTCTGTACTTAATGGATTACCACCTATATGGTAATTTGTGGGCACTTTGTTTTTGCCAAAGGGGATGACTATACACTTTTTGACGTTTAGCTTGAGGCCATGGCTCTGGCACCAGTTGTCTGTTTCTATGAGGCCCTTTAGGAGGATGCTTGTGTCAGCTGGAGAGTCGATTATGGCGCCCAGTTTGCAGTCATCTGCAAACTTGGTCAGCCACAGTCCTTCCGTGTTGGCCTGTACCTCCGAGAAATATATACCGAACAAGAGAGGTCCCAGGACTGAGCCTTGTGGGCTGCCACTTGTAACTGCTTTGGAGTCTGACATGGCTCCAGCAATTCTAACCATGTGGGTTCTGTCCTTGAGCCAGTTTGCAACCCATCTAGTGACATAGGGGTTTATATTTAAGCTGGTGAGCTTATCTATAATGCCCGAGTGGGGTATTGTATCGAAGGCTTTTGCAAGGTCCAGGTAGGCTGTGTGGACCACCTTCCCCTCGTCAATGGCCTTGTTGACTGTTTCAAAGAAATCAACCAGGTTTAAGAGGCAGGATCTACCCTTAACAAAGCCGAACTGGGTAGGATCCAGTGTCTGTAGGTCCCCAATATCTTTATTTATGAGGTCCATGATGATCCTTTCCATGGCTTTGCAGACCAAGCTAGTCAGGCTTATGGGGTGATTGTTTCCAGGATCCGTTGAGGCACCACCTTTGTGGAGAGGGACCACTGTTGCTGTACGCCACTCTTTGGGTACATATCCTGTAGTAAGGCTGAGATTGAACAGTAGATTTATGTTTGGGTTTAGCTCTTCTTGGAGTTCATGTAGGATGCAGCCTGGGACACCGTCTGGTCCCATTGATGCTGTGTTTTTTGCTTTGGAGAGGGCAGCTCTTGACTGAGCATCTGAGATGTCAGGGGGGCAGCACTCTGCTGGGATAGATATTTGCCCTTTTGGTGGGGGGGGGAGTTTGCGCTGAACCTGTCAGCTAGGATGTTGGCAATGTCTGTGGGTTCGGTGTATTTTCTGTCATTTTGCACTAATTCTGAGCATATCTGGGAATTCCCACCCAGGTTCCAAACATAACTAAAGAAAGCCTTGTGATTATCCTTAGTGTCCTGTGCAATTTTTCTCTCAAAGCTGGCCTTAGACGATTTTATGAGTGCCCGTAGTTTTTTGCTAATACTGATCAGTGATGCCTTCCCTTTTTGGGATTTTGCTCTATCATGAAGTAGCTTCCTCCTTCTATTGTATAGTTTGTTTATGGCTGGAGTCCACCAGAAAGGACGTCTGCCTTTGGAGGATTGGGTCTTGGTTTTATTTGGGATTGCATGATCCATGCATTCCTGAAGGTGTTCATAGAATGCATTTATAAAGGATTCTGTGGTCTGGGCCGTATTTTCCACAGGCCCGGGGGCTTTGAAGGATTCCACCTCGGTTTTGAGGAGTGTGAAATTTGCTTTAGAGAAGTTTTTCACTGTGGTTTTCAGGGCAGGGGTTGGAATCGGGATGTGAATATCCAGTAAGATTAGTTTATGGTCTGATCTTACCAGTGAGGGATACAATTCTGGTTTGGAGCATAGAGTCCCCATGTTGGTGATGATCAGGTCCAGTATGTTTTCCCCTCTTATGGGAGTGGCAACAAGTTGTTCCATAGCATTTGAGTTTATAAATTCTAGGAACCTTTGGGCTAGGGTGTTGGAGCTAGAGTAATGCTCCCAGTCTATGTTTGGGTAGTTGAAGTCACCCAATATAATGGTGTTTGGAGAGACCTTCATATTTTCCAGTGTTCTCAGGAAGGCCGAGTGGGGTTCCTAGGTTTGGGAGGGTGGTCTGTAGCAGGCTATAAACTGGAAGACAGTTTTACCCACTGTTAGTTGCACATGGATAGTCTCTGACGATTCGTGCTGTGCCACCAACCTGCAGGTGTGGGTATCTTTGACGAATATTGATAGTCCCCCTCCTTTTGTGGTACGGTCCAAGTTTTGGGGCCAAAAAGCATGGTATGAGGTATAACCTGGTAGTGCTGGGGTGCTCTTGGGAGCCTTGAACCAGGTTTCTGTTACTGCACAGATATAGATGTACTCCATGCTAAGGAGAGTTTCGAGTGCATGCATCTTGAGGTTTAGACTTCTGGCGTTGAGTAGCATTACTCTTAGTTTCTTATCCCTTGTGATACCTATGGAGGTGGGTTTGTCTTTTGAGCCTTGCCTAAAAATGGCACTATGGGGGTAGCAAGAGCCTTTGCCAATATCCAAAAGCCCAGGGGTGACAGGTGCAAGCCGTCCCTAGCGAAGCATCGTGGCTTGTCGAGCATGTCATCCCAGGCTGACAGGCATTGGATCCCCTTTGAATAACACCAATACTTAAGCCAATTGTTGAAATTGATCATCTTGTCTTCATATTGTGGCATCATTCTTGGTGAGAGTAAGATGCTACTCAAGTTCAGGGTCATACCGGCCTGGGCTACATGCTCAGAGAGCTCCTCTATGTCTCTTTTCATGTAGTCCAGGGAGGTACGTCTCAGGTCATTCACTCCAGCAAGGACAATGACTGAGTCATATTTGTACTTACCTTGGAGTGACCTGAGTGCTTGTGTTATGTGGCGGATCCTAGCGCCCAACAGGCAGCTCACTGTGACCTTCTCCTTGTTCAGCCTGGTGAGCGGGATGTCAGTGTGCCTGATGATAGAGTCACCTATTACAAGTGTATCAGGTGTGTTGTTTAGCCTTAAGGGCTGTGACTGTTCAGCACACTGACTTTGTGAGCTATGTGTTGCACGTGTTTTGTTTTGGGGTAGCGGTTGCTTGGGTGTCTGCTTTGGATGCCTCTGCTGCTTAGGCAGATTTTTATTTAGAGCCTCCGAGTATGTTTTTGTGTGTTTATGTGTTTGGTTTGCTGTTGTGGTAGGTCTATGTGAGACTGGAATTGTAGTGAGTGTGGTTTCCTTCTCCTCCTGAATGGTTTTGCCAGTACTGAGTTGAGAGAGCTTAGCCTCCAGTATGGCTATATGGTTGCATCTCTCACATGTGTTGGAATTTGTTGAGAGGAGAAGAGGGTTGTCTGTGTACATGAGACAGTTGTAACATTGCCTCAAGATTCCCAGATTCACCAGCTGGACCAGAGAGGGGATTGATGACTGACCTTTGGACATGCTAGAATAGTATTGGGAATTCCTTTATAATTGAAAAAAAAGGGCCAATGGGGAACGAGGTACTCAAGGGGAGTTTGTGAGGGTGTAGTGCTTTTAATATTTTAGTGCTGACTTATATAATTGCTTTAGTGAGCAAGTGCCAGGTAACTTAAATGCAATGTGTTACAGGTAACTTAAATGCAAAAATGACAAACAGTAACTTTCTTTCAAGTGAAACAAGGAAATAAGTACAGTGAGCAATGCAGCTATCACTAGGGATCCACAGAAGCACTGAAAAGCCACGTTTTAGGTGGAATTAGCGTTTCAGGGAAATAACAAGCAAACAAACAACAAGCATACAAATAAAGCTAGATTCAGCAGGCCTGGATCTAGTCTATGCTACAGCAAACAAGGTGCACCAATTTCTGTAAGAAACAGTTCAAATATGCAGGCACTATAAGCCTTTAACCAGAAATTCCCAGCTCAGAAGGGCAGAGTCCAACCTCTCCTCCCACAAGAGTGCAGACCACGAACCTTCTTAATGTAAAATAACTGGCCTGAAGCCCAAGTGCTTAAACCAGAACTAATACACTTTTAGAATAACAGACACTGAGCCCTCAATCAGCAGTTCCCAACTTAGAAGGATGTAAGCTACCTGTCCTGCCACCACAGTGCAGGCTACAAACCTTCCTAATGTAAAACAACTGGTCTGAAGCCCAAGTGCTTATTCCAAAAGACTTATAATGATAGCTACACTTTAATCAAGTTACTACCAAGCAGTAATAAATACAATTGAATACTTTAAAGAATGCCTGGATTAGTGCTCAAGTTATACAAACAAAGCTAGATTCAGCAGGCCTGGATCTAGTCTATGCTACAGCAAACAAGGTGTACCAATTTCAGTAAGAAGCAGTTCAAATATGCAGGCACTATAAGCCTTTAACCAGAAATTCCCAGCTCAGAAGGGTAGAGTCCAGCCTCTCCTCCCACAAGAGTGCAGACCACGAACCCTTTTAATGTAAAATAACTGGCCTGAAGCCCAAGTGCTTAAACCAGAATGAATACACTTTTAGAATAACAGACACTGAGCCCTCAATCAGCAGTTCCCAACTTAGACAGATGTAAGCTACCTGTTCTTGGTGGCATTTCTTAACTGCTGAAAGTGGAGTTGATCTGATGGTCATTTGGTAGCTCTCCATTTAGCCCAGATTTTATTTCTAAGGAGCATCTTTTGTCTAGTTTGTTTTGTGAGCCATGGGGCAGGTTTGGATCTTATTATAGTAGAATGAAGAGGAGCATGGTAATCTAGGATTTGAAGAAATTTGGTGTTAAAATAGTTAACTGCTTTATCTAGTTCAAGATGGGTTAGTGGTGACCAGTCACATGCTTGCAGTTCATTTAGGAAGCTATGTGGGTTAAAGAATTTTTTTGAGTGGGAGGTTTTAAGATTATGAGTAGTTGGGATATGTACTTTTTGTCTAATAATGTAGGTAAGCATGTGGTCGCTGATATCGTCGGGAAGGGTTCCTGGAGTATAAGTTTCAGGGTGGGTATTAATAAGGATCCAGTCAAGAATAGATTCCTTACTGGTGGGTTTGTGAATTCTAGTAGGAGTTGATATTAATTGTGAGAATCCAAAGAGATTTATGTGGTTAGTAAGGTTAGTGGAGCTGCAGGAGGACCAGTCGATGTTAAAGTCACCCAGTATAATGGTCTCCTGGGGTAGTTGGGTAGAAAAATAGCTAAGCAAGTTTTCAAGAGTATTAGTATTGTTACCTGGGGGGAGATACATGCAGATTAGATAGATAGATTTGGTGTTATTGATTTGGAGTTTGGTAGTCAGGAGTTCGGCTTTGGTGTCAAATGAAGGATGCATATTGAAAGGGGAAATTTGGAAATTAGATTTATAGAGAATGGCTATACCACCAACTTTTTTGGTTATACAGCCATATCTAAGGATATTGTAGCCAGGAGGGCTAATTTCCTGGTCTAGTGTGGATTGTTTTAGCCAAGTCTCTGTAAGACATAGGATATCAAATGAGTACACATCAAGGAGTGCAAGTAGGTGGGAAATTTTGTTGTTGATACTTCTAACATTAAGGTGAGCTATCAGGAGGGAGTTAGGTGGTTTAGTTAATGAAGAAATCATAGGCACTGATAAGTTGTTAAGGTTATTGGTATAGTCAGTATTGGGGCCTGGGTTTGGATGAATATCATCGTTTAGGAGGGGGTGTTGCTGGGGATTTTTTAGGAATTTAAGGATATTAAAGAAGTTATTAAATGTTTTTTTGGAGGTGAAGTAATTAAAATGAGATGTTCTATGGAATTTTGATAGTGTATAGTTAGAAGTACTGGTTATATTATAGTGGTTAAGGGAGTAAATATAGGAAGAAGGTAATGTTTGTTGTAAGTGATGGTTTTGTTCTGGTAGAGAAAGATTTTCAAAGAGGGTGAGTGAATAAGGTATGGTAAGAGAGGTTATTAAGGTAGTTAAGAGTAGTATGTTTTTGAAAATGGTTTTAAGTGAAGGGGCCATATTTATAGGAAGTTGTAAGTTAAGAATAGGTAGTGAAAGTAGGAGAAATAGAGAAAAAGGGGAGAGTATTATGAGAGATAGATCTGGGTTAGAAATTATACAGAGAAGAAATTAGTGGAGAATGAGGATTAGGGAATTAGCTCGTGTAGTAAAAGGGTAGGACAGTTGGGGTGCAATTTAATAGAGTTAATTAGTAACAATTGGGGAGGAGGAGATGGGGGAGTGGTCTAGTGATGAGGTTTGTGATAGGTTGGAAGAATGGAGGGGGAGTGGCAAGTGAAGTTTAAGTTTAGTGCTAATGGAGGTGGGTGGGAATTGGGGGTAGGGTAGGGGAGTGGAGTGAGCCCGCAGGGCGAACAGAGCGGGGCAGACCAAGGAAGGTAAAAGTAGTGAGGAAAACAATCAGTAAGGTAGAAGGTAAGAGCAGGGGATGGTAGGTAAAAAGTCAGAGATTGTGAGTGAAAGGAAGGGGGAAAGAAATGAGCAAGAACCAGGGGGATAGAGGGCTAAAAGGACTAGGAGTGGAAGAGAGGAGGGCAAGTTACAGGGTTAAAATAGACTATGGAAGAGGATAGTAAGGAGAAAAGAGTTCCAAGAGTACGACTTTTAAATTGAATGGCAAGAATAGAAATTGAGTGAAATCAGAGGTGGTTAAAGACTGCCATCTAGTGGTCAAAGTCTGGAAGTACACAGTGAGGAGATCACAGAAGCTGGTTATAAGTAAAGAAAAATAAAGGTATTGGAGAAGGAGAGCTATAAGGGGGTCACAGAATAGAGGGTGGGGGCTAGAAGAGTTAAGAGCCAGGAACAGTGGAGTTCAACAAGAGTAGGCGGGGGGGTATGGCTGCTGGCAGATATGGCACTTTAACTAGTATAGGTAGAATGGACTAGTGTATACAAATATTGTATAACAAAAACAAAAGTAAGCATGACATACAATGTTAATTTAATTGTTCAGTCCAGGGGTATTTTGATTACCCAGGTGAGGAAATACACAGGCAGGTTTAGGTAGGTGAATGTTGCTTGTCTTTGTAGTCCAATAGGGCACAGTTGGGAGTGGGCAAAGTAAGTGTAGGGAGTATTCACAGAATGTTAATTTAATTGGTGTTCAGTCCAGGGGTATTTTGATTACCCAGGTGAGGAAATACACAGGCAGGTTTAGGTAGGTGAATATTGCTGGTCTTTGTAGTTCAATAGGGCACAGTTGGGAGTGGGCAAAGTAAGTGTAGGGAGTATTCACAGAATGTTAATTTAATTGGTGTTCAGTCCAGGGGTATTTTGATTACCCAGGTGAGGAAATACACAGGCAGGTTTAGGTAGGTGAATATTGCTGGTCTTTGTAGTCCAATAGGGCACAGTTGGGAGTGGGCAAAGTAAGTGTAGGGAGTATTCACAGATTGAAAATCAGATTTAGACACCAGTGATCGCTCAGCAGCCACGCACAGAGAGGGGGATTCAATTAATTATTCCTTGTTGTGATCTGCAAATTTGTACTAAAATTCTGATTGTGGAATCTGAGCCAGTTTATAGTTCACTGTCTTCAAGAAACTATTACTTATTGTTGTTCCCTTTACTGTTTATTTCACTTGTCATTTACTATCTATAGGCGCTCTGAGCATATGCCCTCCTCATACCTGTGGATTGTGGATTGTCTCTCTACTAAGCTGTTGTTGTGGCATCAACATACATTGGTAGTCACTGCTTCACATATCTGTTAGTGATTGGTACACTTGTACTGACCTTTGTACCCATTGTTTGATTCTGTGTGTATGTAATTGTAACTCTGGAGCTTTGAATAACTGTTCATCTTAGTATCTATTCGAAATGCCCGAGTATCTAACCCTTTCCTACAAACTGACTTCATTAGAACTCATTAGTGTCTCCTATTTCACCAGACAGTAACTATCATAAAGTCACACTTTATCATCATCTGTTGCTAGCCTGATAACTATAAGGACATGGAAGCAATGCAAGATCAACCCTATGCTCAGTCACAGTGGTTTTAGATCTAATGCTATAAATATAGGAGGGCTAATTTATTGTTATTATTTGGTTCTGAAGAAGTCCATTAACACTATAAGCGGACAAAAGTGCTTAACCATAGTTTAATAAACTTCTTTATTTTAATTTTTTATTATTCGGCTGTGAGTTCCTTTCATTCATGTGGCACTTTTCTGTGGTTCATTGTGCCTTTCTCTTAAGCCTCTCCTTGGGAACTATGAAAATAGGCCTAAAATGGATTAGCACAATGCCTTATGTGGACACCAAGGCACAGTCAGCTCTTTAAGTTAAGAGGAACAGCTATCACGTGGAGACAAAAATATCAATTTTGAGATTTCAAGTAGAATTATGAACTTATGAGAGGATTGTGCATACTCTATAGAATGTGCATAACCTCTTGCTCACTAGGGACTTTAACTTTAATATGATTAGTCCAATCCACAGTGAAATAATAGACTTCCTCTCACAGCAACATATACAACCTACACCTCCAGATATAAAAACAAATAACCACTCCATCTTAGATCTCATAATCACTGACAACCCTTCATTTGTCTCTGACATATTTATACATCAATCATCTATTAGTTTCTTCTACATTCCTTCCACCAAAGATTGCACCACAGTTCCACCACAATTCATCTATTTTAGAGTTAAATCAGGCTCTAATGTCAGAAAAATTCAAATTCATCCTCAGCACCCATTGCTGGTCCAACATTCTAAATGTAGCTGAAGCTGTCCTTGCTGCAGAATTATTCACCAACACCCATTTCCCACTAATTACTAGACTGTACAAAACCAAAAGGAATGATTGGTTAACCAATGAACTGAGAGCTTTACTAAACTTCAAAGGTGAAGCATGGCATTCTTGGAAAGCCACTTCATATACATATATATAGACACAAGAAACATTTTTGCTCAACTCAGAAACCTCTCAAAGCAAACCATTATGAGGAATAAAATTTAGCTAATGAAATCAGCTCAGAACTCCATAATCAACACACCAAAACAGTTTCAGAAAAAGGTATCCAACACACACACACGCACTCCTCCTCAGACTTCTTATTGGAATTCAGCAACCTACGGTCAGCCCATCCAACCACAACAGGCATATACCCAATTCCAAACCATCCCTACATTCCTTACTTTTACTTCAAGCATATAATAGCTTTGTAGGTAAGTACTAGACTAGCTGCTTTTGTGGGAGATTTTAAGCCTAGCCAATTTCCCTTAAAGGTGTAATTGCACTCAATACCTTGTGTCTGTGAGGTAAGCACCATATCCATTATACTAACCGTCACAATCCCCATAAGGAAAAAACCCATAGTGCCAGTTCTCAAACATAAAATTTGACAGTTGTCTAGGATGAGATGGCATCCTAAGCTATCTCATCAATGATTGGATCATCAATGACTGCATCACAACATCCATCCAGCATAAATGTAATCTATGCCTAATACAAACTCCATACCAGACATTTGGAAACTTCCTTTAAAAACCCATTCTCAAAACAACTCAACCCCAATACCATACAATCTCTGTCCTTCCCATCTGGCAAAAATCCTTAAAAAATTATTCACATGCAATTAACAAAATATGCATCTGACTATAACATCCTGTCTAACCAGCAGCATGGAGTTTGGTCAGGCTGGAGGACCTCTTCAGTCCTATGGATCCTAACTGATGATATTCTTCTAAGGATGAATAAATGTTGCCCCTGGGATTCATGTTACTGGCTAAGGCTCTTGCCACCCCTATAGTGCCTTTTTTAGGCAAAGTTCAAAGGACAAAACCACCACCATAACAGGTACAAGCATGCAAAATCTGAAGGTAATGCTACTCAATGCTAGAAGTCTAAACCTCAAAATGCACTCTCTCGAGGCACTCCTAAAAATGGAGAACATCGATATCTGTGCAGTAACTGAGACCTGGTTCAAGGCTCCAGAGAGCACCCCTGCAATACCAGGCTACAACTCTTACCACACTTGTCAGCCACCAAACCAGGACCGAAACACTAAAGGTGGAGGAGTGTCAATATTCACCAAGGATATTCACACCACCAGGCTAATTGCCCAACACAATGCATCTGAAATTCTCCAGGTGCAACTAACACTAGGTAAGACTGCAATCCAAATTGTAGCTTGCTACAGATCCCCCACCATACCCCAAGATTTTCATTACACCTTTCTAAACATACTGGAAAATATTAAGATAGAACCAAACACCCTAATACTGGGTGATTTTAACTACCCTGCCATTAACTGGGAAAACTACTCATGTGCAAACACCTTTGCACAACGGTTCTTGGAATTCATAAATTCCAATGCCCTGAATCAACTAATCCATAGTCCCACCAGGGGCTTCAATATCCTAGACCTGGTCATTACCAACATAGGAAATTGATGCTCCACACCTATGGTCACCCCCTTGTTAGACAGGTCTGACCATAAGCTAATCACCCTTAACATCCACATCCCACCCCCACCTCCCTGTAAGGAAACCTCCATAAAAAACTTCTCCAAAGCCAACTTCATGCTACTCAAGTCAGAAGTGACAAACTTCATGATACCCATGCAGACAGGAACTGAAAGTTCAGCTGCTGAATCCTACATTAAGGCACTGTACTAGCACATCCACTCATGCATGAATCGTGCCATCCCAAATAGAGCCAAGATGCTCTCATGCAAAAAAAGGAAGCTAATCTGGTGCTCCCCTGCCATAAACAAACTTTACAACAAAAGGAAGAAAGTGTTGCAGAAAAGAGGAAAATCCCAGGATGCAAAAAACTCCATTACCAGCCTCAGTAAGAAACTGAGATCCCTCATAAAATCCTCTAAAGCTAGTTACGAAAGTAAAATTGCCAAAGATTCCAAAGACAACCACAAGGCATTCTATAACTATGTCAAGAATCTAAATGGCAATGCTCAGATCTGCTCTGAGCTAAAACAGAATGGCATTAAATATACTGATCCCAAGGATATTGCCAATATCCTGGCAGATCGATTCAGTACCAACATCACCCCCCTCTCACCCCCTAAATGGCCCATCTCAATACCGGAAGATTGCCAAATTCCGGTAATAACAGCCACACAGGTATAAAACGCACTCTCCAAAGCTAAGAATACAGCATCCATGGGACCAGATGACATCCCTGGTTGTGTACTACATGAACTACAATATGAACTGGCACCTCACCTAAGTGTCATGTTTAATCATGGCCTCACCTCAGGTTTTGTGCTCACTGAGGGGTGCAGAGCTACAGTTATCCCACTTCACAAGGGGGGATCCAGCTTGGATCCCGGAAAATACCATCCCATCAGTCTGACAAGCCTTATCTGCAAGGCCATGGAGCGTATTATCATGGAACTTATAAACAAAGACATTGGCAACCTTCAAACACTGGACTCCACCCAGTTTGGGTTTGTGAAGGGCCGATCTTGTCTCCAGAACCTGATTGACTTCTTCGAATCAGTCTCCAGAGCCATGGACAAGGGTAAGGTGGTCCACACAGCCTATCTAGACCTTGCCAAGGCCTTTGACACCATCCCCCACTCTGGAATCATAGATAAACTTACTAAGCTGGGCATTAATCCCTATGTCACCCAATGGGTTCCTAACTGGCTTACTGATAGAACCCACACTGTAAAAGTAGCCGACTCCAAATCCAGCTCCAGACAAGTGACAAGTGGAGTACCTCAGGGTTCAGTCCTGGGACTGCTCTTGTTTGGCATCTACTTCTCTGAAGTACAGGCTAACACTAAGGGACTCTGGCTAGCAAAGTTTGCAGATGACTGCAAACTGGGAGCCATTATTGAATCCCCAAATTATGCGGATACTCTATAAAAGGGCCTTACAGAAACAGATGCTTGGTGCCTTGCCAGAGCCATGGGCTCAAGCTCAATGCAAAGAAATGTATAGTTATCCCCTTTGGGAAAAAACATGTATCCGTTAATTACCATATAGGTGGCAGTACACTAAACACTGAAAGTGTGATAAGAGACTTAGGGACACAGGTGGACAGTTGTCTCACCTTCGATAACCACATCGACACAACAGTCAGAAAATCCTTCTATGTGGCACACCTCATCACTAAGGGATTTTCATCCAGAAAAAAGGAGGTCATTGTCCCACTGTACTCATCCCTCATTAGACCCATCATAGAATACAACGCCGCGTTTGGTATGTACCTCTCAAGACATCTGCAACAACTGGAAAGGCTGCAGAAATACCTCACTAAAAGAATCACAGGCCTAAAGCAGATGCCCTACACTGACCGCCTTAAAAAACTCCAGCTATACTCTGTCGCATATCGTCTACTCAGAGGTGATCTCTGCTTAGCATACAAGGCCATGTCAAACCCAGAGCTGTTGGACATGCTACACTTAAAGAAATCCCAATCCTTCAGAGCCACATGCTCCAGGGATCTAAACCTTGTCATCACAATAAACAAAACATGCTGGGGGGATAGGTTCCTGACCCAGAGACTCCCCAGACTCTGGAATAAATTGCCCATACATGTCAAGCAGAGTGCCTCTTTGGCTCTCTTCAAAAGGAACCTTGACGATTGGATGGGAGAAAGGAAATTCATCCCGGGGATCACGTCAGTCGCCCTGCTAGACAGGGGTCCAGGGAATTAAATAGTGTGGGAAGAAATAGCCAGGGAATTGTTATGACTAGGCTTGTATAAGCCCTAGGGCTGATAACCTAGTACCAACCTATGAACCTATGAAATAACCAACTTTATCAACCTAGCAAAGGCATTTGATCTAGTAGATCACAAAGGCATTTGATCTAGAAGATCACAAAGGCATTTGATCTAGTAGACTACAATCTACTTGTACACCACATACTTGATATAGGGATTAGCCTAGACACCCTTACTTGGCTTCAAAGCTTTCTGTCTAAATGGCACTGTTTATTGCACTTTACCTGTGTAAATGCTTTGTTAAAAAACATGTAAACATGAAACTTGTATATGCACACACACGTGCACACAGAGACAGACACACACACACACACACACACACACACACACACACACACACACACACACACACACACACACACACACACACACACACACCTCTCAACTGTCCAGATTTTCGCAGAATGTCCAGATTTTTCGCTCATATTTTTGGTTTGTTCATCATAAAATTTCTGGTTTTCTGGCAAATCACTGGGATGATCTGAGGATGGAAGTCACTAAATAAAGACATCTGTTTGAATTTCAGACTTCAAATCCTTCAGAAAATATATGTTAAAATAAAACCTGTTATTCTAGCAACTTTCTAAGTTTATAAGAGCAATATTTAAAATATGTCCCTATTTTTGGGCATTTATCCCCCATTTTATCAGGCTTTGTCCAGATTTCATGCACTAAGAGATTGAGAGGTATGACACACACACACACACACATACACACACACCACACACACACCACACACACACACGCACACACGCACACACGCACACACGCACACACACACACACACACACACACACACACACACACACACACACACACACACACACACACACACCAGTACAATAACAGTTGTGAAATATTTATTATTATTACTGATGAAGACCATATCCTTCATGGCACTTTGAAATGTATTTTGAGCTGATATGGGTCTGCATATTTAAATTAATTTGAGTAAGGCACTATGAAAAGGAAATAATAAGGCAATACACCAGACAGTGACAAATGAGTCTTCATAATAATGATGTAATTAAAACTGGAGTAGGATTGAACTGTTCAGGGCACCTTGTCAACTGTTGACTTGTAACACCTTATATCATAGTTTTCTGTTGTTCTCATCATCTAACTGATGCCTGTGGTCGTCACTTCACTAAAAGTGACAATGTCTAAGGAATCTGAACATCTTGGTTTCATTACCACAAAGAAATTAATAAAAAATGATGAGACATGCAGAAACATAAAAATGGAGCACCTGACTGTGTATACAAAATCGTATTTTTCTTCAGCTGCCTGAGAACTCCTACAAAGATTAGTTACAAATATCAATTCTAGCTAGAAGAAGAGATAACAAGGTTAGGACTGCAGCCAGTTCCCTAACACTTAGCTAAGGTGTCTGCAATGCCACAGATCAAGCTGAACGTTCTCTGTCAATGTTATACTCATTTTGTTGTTAATGTATTCTGCTGTCATCTGTAGAGTAAAAGGAGAGAAGGAAAGCAGAACCTACAGGTGTAAACAGGGATGCAGCTCACATTAGAAAGTTGGGATTAAATTTAGCTCATGCAGCCTCTTTTAATTCTCTCATTTCCTTTTCAGTATTTTAAAACATAAGGATGGCAAAGAGTTATGCTGTGCTTTCAGGTTTTTTTGTATTCGAGTTTGATATGCATCGGCATTTCCACTGTATGGTATGACATATAAAACCACAAACAAACTAACAGGCAGGAAGTTTCACAGAAAAATATACAGGAAATCCAAGTTCAGTGGAGAGGCAGATAGATGTCAGCTACAGAGGAGATAGATAGATGGGGAGATAGGTGGATAGATAGATAAACAGATAGATAGATAGATAGATAGATAGATAGATAGATAGATAGATAGATAGATAGATAGATAGATAGATAGATAGATAAAGGGACAAGTAAATATTTATATGACACTACATTTACAGTCTCTAAAAAGCAAGTCACATATATGTCAGTCCAATTACACATGTCTCAGAGAGTGCCTCTTCTTTGGAACAGGCTCCCTATTCACATTAAGCAGAGCCATTCCCTAGCCCACTTTCGAATGCAATTTGAATCAATGGATGGGGAATCACAAATTTACAATCTTGTGTTTCTTGACTGTGAACCCTTTGCCTCAGATCTAGGACTGCTCAGTGAATATTAAATATTAAAAATATGCTTCTATCAAGAAAAAAACAGTTAAACTTAATCCAGCAACATGGCTATCTAAAAACAGTAGGCAACTAATGGTGCTTAGAGCAAGGCCTGGAAGCATGGAACACCAACAAATCCCAGTAAAAAAATTCTACATTAGAGATAGATGAAAAATTAAACCAAACACTGTATAAGGCTTGACAAAAAACTCCACTATTTTAATTTACAGCAGGCACACCAAAATAGCCCTAAGAAGTTCTGGTCATTGGTCCAAAATCTACAAAATCTAGGTCAAGGTTAACAACTCAGTCCCTCCCCAGAAGACACTTCTTCAACACTCGCTAATAATTTTAACAAATACTTCCTTCAAGCTGCAACTTCACTTATGAAAAACAACTCCAACATAAAGCCCACCCACTCCCTCCTAAAAAAAAAAAACGGAAGCTCACTTCTCACTCAAACCTGTCCTTACCTCCACAATAAGAAAATATTTCCTAAAGCTAAAAACTACACGCTCTGCCGCAGACAACCTCCCTCCTGAATTTCTAAAAATTTCAGCTGAAGCTCTGTCATATCCAATATTTATACTAATAAACAGCTCCATTCTGGAATCTCATGTCCCAGCCACTTGGAAGAAGGCATACATGCTTCCTCTTCATAAAGAAAGACCCTCTGCTTGCTACTTCAACTTCAGATCAATTACCACCCTGTCACCATTGTCTAAAACATTAGAAAAGTGCATCCATTCTGAATTACTGCAATACCTAACCATAAATAATCTTCAATCCCCGACACAACATGGTTTTCATCCCGACCATAGTACCACTGCTGCCCTACCTCATTTTGCTGATACCTTTAATAAAAACACAAATACCAGAAACATAATATTTCCCTTTTCCCTAAACCTGACCAAAGCATTTGACTTGTTTTTTCTCCATAAACTATTATTACAATTCTTTTCCTTAGGTCTCACTCCTCCTCCCTCTCTTGGTTTAACAGCTACCTAACAAATTCCAAGCAGTCACATGGCAGGAAGAGCACTCATCATTCCTACCAATTACTGTACTTAACAGATTCCAAGCAGTCACATGGCAGGAAGAGCACTCATCATTCCTACCAATTACTGTAGGGGTGCCAGAAGGTTCCATACTGGGACCCCTCCAGTTTAACATATTTATAAATGCTGTACACACTGCTTCCAAGCACACCACTCTTATACAATATGCAGATGACTCTATACTCATCTTCCTGAACCCAGCAGCCAGGAAAACTATTGCAACATCAACAAACTCTCTACCTGTTATAACAGTATAGCCAGATCATTTATAATGCACCCTTCCAGAACCCACCATTGTCACAAACAACAAAACTAAACTAAACTAACTAAATAACCACCTATGTATCAATCAACAACATCTCATCATCATAAAAGCCTTTCATTCAAATACCCTAGCCTAGCCCAGCCTACCATCTCCATAGTTCCTTGTATCCATAACTAAATCATACAATAAAGCTGGAGATGCTATATTTCTAATTCCATTGGTAAAATATGGAATCAACTCCCTCAGAATATAACTAGTCTCTTGTCTACCACACTAAAAACAAAAAAAAAAAAAAGAACATCTTATTTCATTGGCATCATATCCTGTACCAACCAAAAAATATAAACAAAATACAACTAAAGATGAGATTTAATCTTAAGTTATGCCCTAAATTATTCTATCCTTAGTTTTTTTTTTTATCCTATATATTTACTAGTAGAAACTACTTGTTTTTTTTTTTTTATTATTTGTTATTCTCTGAAATGTAAGACTGATATAAAAGTTTTGTGTACCATTTAGAAATCTATGTAGAAAATCTTTGATGTTTGTTAAAAATTTTTTTTTTATTATATTCATCACACTAATTTTAACTGTCCAGCTAGACTAGCCTGGTCAACAAATGTAAAATAAATAAAATAAATCTGCACAACCTCTAACCTACAAAATATTCAAGAAATTACTCAAAAATCCTTTACATCCATAGAATCCTGGCTAGACAACTAAAAAATCCAACTTAATCTCCCCCCCCACAAAAAAAAAAAAAACTCCTGCTTTATACACCCATAAAGCATTCTCCCAAATCAAAACTCTTGTCAAAATCACTTCATTAAATTACATCCTGATTGAGCAGATCTTTAACACAAAACTTTGGAGTGACCATTGAAGCCAGCATAAAATTTGACCAGCACTTCCAAACTGTTATTAAAACAAATCATTCACCATGCCACTTATATAGAACAAAAGCCTAACTAACACACAGAACTAGAGAAACCATAGCTAAAGCCTACATCCTACCTACCCTACTGTATGCTCCCTACTCTTTATGAGCTTACAAATGTCCACACAAACAAAGCTGGAACAATGTTACAACAAAATAGCTCACTTTGCTGCAAATTGCCCCTTAGAACTCATCACTGCTCTGCACTTAAACAACTAAATTGGATTGCACTATCATATCATCTCCACTATTGTCACCTGCTACTAGCTGATCCTCTGATATGCTACACTGATAAGTATCAAGCAGTGAAAAATGTGCTGCAACACCACCACCCTACCATGGAATCAACACCGACATCACCCACACTATAGTCAGCTACTACTAGCCCATACTCTAATATACTACCCTGATAAGTGTCCAGCACTAAAAGACAAGCTTCAGCACTTCACTCTAAAAACAAACTCCCCCTCTCCATTACAAAAGCCCAAAATGTATCAGGAGCCTCCTTTTATTCAAACTGTGTAGCTACTCTCTGGATTCCCATCCAAATGCTCTCAGTCCTCTTGAAAGCCATCAGGCATTCAAAACATACCTAAGAGAAGTCATCTCAACATCCTGGAGCTGTAGCTGTTCAAATTCAGGATAAGTATAATGTCTCTGCTTCCTTTCCCATTTTCTCCTATTCCTATGCTCTCCTCTATTCTTGTATCGACTATCACTCTGTCTTCACTCATCCCACCTTCTACTTGTGCCTCTGTTAATTTCTTTACCACTCATTTCATTTATATCTCAAAATTAAATCAACATTTTGCTTTCCACCCATTCCTAATAAAACAATACTTTGTATTGTGACATCTATATACTGCATAGTTATTTATCTAACTGTATCTTTATAGAGGTTTACTATCAAAATGTTGAAAATCAAAAAAAGATCTACTTACCTGATCGAACTGACATTCCGAATTTGGCAATGTCACTGAAATGGAATGTAGAAGATCATCTCCATGAGGTAAGCATTCGACCAAATTCAGAATGTCAGTAGGCGATGTCATACCCTCAGACATTTGTGCTAAAGCTGCCTTATAAATTATACATCTAAAGCAGAAGTGTTTACAGTTTTGTAGGGGGGGGCAAGCCTCCCCGCACCCCATACACCCCCTGCAAATTATATATTCCAACTCCAAGATCAGACGACAGTGAAGAAAAGGGTAAATTTCCTGATCCCCACTGTAGTGCGATCTGTTATCAGAACGTTGAATGCACATTAGCAAATGTACACTACCATACCACGCTAATATGCAGAATGACATTACAGAAACTGGAAAAGACGTATTTATCCATTTCAATTTCATGTAAGTGCCATTTCATATTTTGATAGTCAACCCTCTATAGAGTATAATTAGTGTTAGAAGCCTTAAACTACTGCATATATAGTTACTATCTTATCTATTCTGACATTGTAAAATTTAGTTTAATTATATTCTGTCTGACATTGTTGATACAATATAACTATAATAATAATAATAATAATAATAATAATAATAATAATAATAATAACTAATAAAATATAACTTAAAAGGTTTTGATTGCACTGCATGTATTGGAGCTTTTCTCCCTGAGCCTCTGTTGAAAAGGGGCCTTTGTGCCTAGCCAGATCCCTGCTCAACGAATGTGAAGTAAATAAAGATCCATCACTGGGTTTAAGCTGCAGTCAATATCCATATTAATTTTTTTGGGGTCTATATTAAATCAGCGAACACTTAAAAAAGCGAACTCTGATTTATCGACCCCATGTAAGCGAAAGTATACAATCCCGAACACTTAGAACAGCGATTCCAAAAAAAAAAAAACTTTAAAACATTACATAAAATGGGGGCTTTGCCCCACACACCCCCTACTTAAATATACCGACTCCGAGATCACACTACAGTGATCAAAATGGCAAAATAACGAAGGTGGCCAAGTGATTTCGTTCCCAGGGAAAGAATTTGCTTATATGCCGTTTCGGTATTTTGTCGTTTCGTGCTTTCAAGATCGAACAAGACGCATTTGAAAGAATGCATCTTCAATCATATAACAGGGAACCTTTTTGTTGCACTCATTTAGCATGGCCCATGGCTCAGTGCCATCCAGCAATAAGCTTAACCTTCATTAAGGGTAGAATATATTCACAATGAGTCCTTACACTGAGAAGGTAAAAATACATAGCAATGCAGGACACTGCTGATGCCAACTGGTGTTACAGTCCTACCTGCCAGGCCCCAGATACCTATCTGAGGGCAAATTACCAGTACAGTTCACTATGTTTTTGTAGATTTGCCTTCTGATGTTAAGTGTAGCAGCATGAAAAAAGTGTATCAGCAGTCCATATACAGAAATATATTGTGTCACTCCCTTCCAACTTCGTCTAGGTATTACCTCATTGCGATATTACCTCATTGTGTAGCCATAGTGCTTCATTCACAAAACACGCCTTCACAAGAAAGGTCCCTGTTAAGAACTGTATGTAAATGAGAAATTCTCCAACTAATGTATACAGCTGGTCCAAACTACATAACTTATGGAACCAGAACTGCAAATCTGCACCTTGTGAAATGCTTCTAACTACACTAATCATCCTTTCCTGTTGACATTTCTCAGCACAGACATTAGTAAAAATAACAACCTCCGGTTTGAACAATGCCGTTCACACAGTGGTACAGTCATGCACATGTCAGTGGGAGCTCTCACACCACTGGATGGTCTCATTATCATATCAATAAAAATCCTTTTTCTGCTGTCATGTGACATAACAGCAGAGTTGAGCAGAACAGATTGTAAGTTATGTCAAACGTGGGCATACATTACCCAATAGCTGTTACCATACACACTGGAGTACTCGGTTTTACATTTTTTTGTTGGAATTTTACCTAGCGGCTGTTTGCTGATTGTTTTTTTGTGTACAGTCAGCTTTAAAGGACCGTTGGCTTTTTTAGGTAATGTCATGAAAAGGCATGCCTCTAATTTATGAACATGATCAAATGAGAAATGCGATCTTTTACCAATCATTGGTACATCAGTTCTTTGTTAAATTTGATTGGGTATTCATGAATCCTGATTTGCATATTAGGGTTTGCCTTCAGAAAGGTGGGAAACAGAAGTGATTGTGCCTTTGTATGTAAATAAGGTGGTGAATTACCTATTTGGATTGGTTGACAGATTTCCAACCTTCATTTTAAAGATCAGTGTTAGTCCCTTTGTTTGTATTACAATCTGAGGAAGACACTTGTCGAAAGCGCTTATCGTATTGATTTTTAGGGACTTTTTATTTTGTTTTTGGTACTAGTAATTAAAGGAAATCGCATTTTGGATTTTAACAGTTCGTGGATCTGTTTTATTTGGAGCCATTATCTTTGGTGAATATACTGTCTTTGTTTTTGTTCAACCTATGAACCTATGAACCTATGTAAGAAAATTGTTATGTGCTGAGCTTCAAAAATGTAACCACAATGCACCCTGCTGGAAGAAAGCAGAAATGTGTATAAACGTTATGCCTATGTAATATATTTTTTAATGGTAGAAAACTAGGACATATAGAGTTAACTTGCAAACTCTAAGAAAATAAGCTGATAAAAAAAATAGTTTTACATCTGTGTGTGATCTCAAGCTAAGAGACAAGAGGTCTGGGCTAAGAGCTTCTTTCTATTGTCTTAAGACAGAAATAATTACTAGGTTTCACATGTAAAGTGTCTTTTATTGCTGTGACTTCCTGACAGCTGCAGATCACAAAACAAAGAAATGTTAAATTTTAAGTTATGTGAGCCTGGGAAACTTAAGCAGATCTGACAAGAATGATGTAATCTGAAATGACTCAGCAATAATGTGTATTATCAAGTTAAGAACTATCTCAAGAGAAAGAGATTGCATTTTGTATTTGTCTTCAGACCTGTTAAAAACTCACCAGTATTTGCCTGGCTCTGTAAGTAAGTTATTTAGGTACAGTGATTTGTCTTACATAAATATAGAAAACATCTAAACTAATCTTACTGTATTTCTATCTTTTTCTGATACTGTCCTACTATGTTTTTTTTTTTTAAAGTATTTCCTGTGATTTCTGGTCTAATGTCATTGTGTTTAATTAATGAGTATTGTTTTATGTTTTTATTTATTTTATTTATTTTATTTTACATTTGTTGACCAGGATAGTCCAACTGGATACTTGTCCATTTTCAGCGGAGGCCTGGGGAGAAAAGCTCCAAACTTACAAACAGATAAAGACAAGCAAGTTACAGTATATGCACAAACATATTGTATTAACATACAAGTTACAGTCTCACATTTCAAGCTTATGAAGAATATAGTTCATATACAGAAATATATACAATCATGTTACAGTTTCTCTTATCAAACCTATAGGTGCAGCTTATATAAAGAGTATCTTCAAAGATATTACAGTTTCTCTTTTCAAACCTTTTAGTGTAAGAGGTTAGTTGCTATGAATAAGACATTGCAGGGATATGGAAGTAGATGAGGCTTTAGTCAGGGTTACAGAAAGGACATAACCAGTGAGTTTTAAAATACTGGGTTAGATTTTTTTGAACTGATTAAGGGAGGGGTTCAGAGTAAGGTCAGATGGGAGCAAATTCCAGGTTTTGCCTACTGAATTTGCAAACAAAGATTCTCCAGATAGGTTGTTAGCTTTAACAGATTGAACCAAAAGTTTTGCAGTGGAACGAAGAGGCCTAGCGTTTTTGTAGGGATGGATAATGTTTTCAAGGGAGGATTTTTTTTCTGGATGATTAATAACCTTGAATGCTACAGTAAGTTGATTAAATTGAATTAGCTTGGGGAGTTCAACCCAACCTAAGAGGTGTAGGTTTTGACAATGGTGTGTCCTGTAGGGAGTTCCTGTGGCAAACCTGGCAATTTGATTGTAGCAGCTAGAGAGTTTGCTGAGATCAGTTTTGTTCACGTTAGTGAATACTGGCAAGGCATAGAGTAGCGTTGAAAGCAGATGGGTATGGGCAATGACAGTCCTAGCTACAAGGGTAAGAAAAGGTTTGTTTTTGTATAAGGAGCCAAGTTTTTTATTAACGGTTTTAATAGTTTGGTTTACATGTATATCATATTTGAGGTTGTTGTCTATTATAACACCTAGGAGTTTGGTATACATATCTGGTGAGATTATGGTCCCATTGTTAGATGTTATAGTAAATGAAGGTTGAGAGGATTTGTGAGTAGGGGAGAAGAGCAATAGCTTTGTTTTATCATTTATTATTAAATATTTTAAACCTTTTAACTATGGCTGTTTTGTGTAGGTATAATTTAAGCTGTTAGAGTACTTGCATGTATTTGGTGATACTGTATAGGCCATTCGTAAATAGCCTTCAAGTCTCAGTCACACTTACCAATTGGATAACAGTAACATTGCACAGTAGAATTGGACCCCCTTTGGTAAGGGTCTTTATAGCAGATGATAAGGATGGTTGGTGGCAGGTGGTACTACAGTAGAGTCTGGACTGAAGGGGGCATAGCTGGAGAACCTGTGCCAGCCTTCCCCAGGAGACTCTGTGTGTTTGTATATAAATTAAATATCAAATTTTGTGTGTGTCACCGACTTGGTCAGGGACATGAAGCACTGGTTTGACAGAGAGGTTGCTGGAGGCTATGACTTGACCACTCGGCTGAGATCTTAACCCTATAGCTGTGCCAGTGGGGAGTCTTACTGGGGATATGGAGAGAGAGAAACCAGCCCCAGAGTGACTGTGATCTCTGTGTGCTCATAAGGGAAATTGTACTTTACTGTGTGTGTACTTGTTATCCTCCCAATCTGGACGCCTCTCACTGGTGCTAGTGATGAGGATTGGGGCTCCTTGATTACTGGGCCAGTACATGGGTGTCACATATTAACTGTTTGGCAGTGGTGGGATATCCACATCAAATATTAATTGTTTGATAGTGGTGTGTTAGCCACATCACATATTAATTGGTTTGTGGTGTGGATAGTGAATTCCGGTAGCTTGTGTACAGTGATCATTGAAGGTGTTTTTATACTCTAAATCAGCCATGCAGTGAAGATTCAGAGTTCAGATCACACTTGTTTTATTTCTTTTGTTAGCTTAGTTAGTCAGGGAGAGCAGGCAAGCATGTCAGCAGAGGAGTATGGCAGGTTGACAAGGAGCCAGTTGGCTGAGTTATGCCAGGCTAAAGGACTGGTGCATGGAAACCTGACTAAAGCAGACATGATTGCAGCTTTGGTCCCAGCTGTATCAGAGAATAGCAACCAGGAGGATGCTCCGACTGACCATGGAGATGAACAACACTCAGAGAATGGACAGCTCCACTTTTCTACAGAGGACTTAAAAATCCAACTGGAGCTAAAGAGACTTGAGTTGGAGGCCAAGCATCTGGAAATAGAAGCAGCAGAGATACTCAGCCATCTAGAAATGGAGAAAAATGAAAAGCTGTGATGTTTGCAGGCTGAGGAGAATGAGAAACTATGATGCCTGGAAGCTGAGGAGAAGGAGAGGCAGAGGCAACATGAGAAGGAGATGCTGACTCTTTGCCAGAGTCATGGAGGTAATGGGGAAGGGAGTAATCAAACCCCAGAAGAAATAAAGGTCAGTAAATTTCTTCCACAGTTTACAGAGGGGGATAATT
The DNA here is from genome assembly GCF_019279795.1 of Protopterus annectens. Taxonomy (NCBI): domain Eukaryota; kingdom Metazoa; phylum Chordata; order Ceratodontiformes; family Protopteridae; genus Protopterus; species Protopterus annectens. The sequence continues at coordinate 1,494,763,788 of NC_056726.1, forward strand.
TTGATAGTTTTATTCATATGCTTGAGAGGGTATGTAAACAGTATGATGCTGACCAAAAGCTCTGGGTATGGTTCCTGACCCCCTTGCTCCATGGTAAAGCTATAAATGTTATGTCCAAACTATCTGAAGTTTACTTTTTACACTATAATGTTGTAAAGAACTGTTTGGCAGAATGTTGTAAGCTAACATATGAAGCTTATAGAAAAGGATTTTGTGAGCATAGACGTAAGGAAGATGAAAGTGTGTGTGAATATGTTTATGAACTGAGCACTTATTTTCATAGGTGGGTGAGTAGATGTCAGGTCACCACTTTTAAAGGCTGGGAGACCTTTTGATGAGGGAACAAGCCCTTAGCACTTTGCCTGAGGACATGAGGATCTGGTTAGCTGATAGACAATGCGCTACATCAGATGAGTTGGGGAATAAGGAAGACCTATACCTAGCAAGAAGGGCATCCCTGCACAGGAAAGGGACACCCAGTGCTGCTCATGGGTCTAAGGGAACCCATGGTGGGCAGCCCAGACTGCCCCAACAGAATCTGCCAATAGCTGGGGAAGCCACTAGTCCAGGTACATGTCCAAGACCTAGGGTTAAATGTTTTGAATGCAATCAGTGGGGCCATGTGGCATATAGACGTCCACAGAGGCAGGGCAGGGAACAAAAGGTGAGAGAGCCAGTAAGTGGGAATGACAAAACTCCAATAGTAGGTTGTCTTGCGACAACAGAGGTACCAAACTACCATCCTGCAGATGTCCTTATAGGGAAGGATTTTGATAAGGCAGTGCCATGTGTTTATACAGTTACATGCAGTCAGGCTTGGAAATAAGCATGTATGTCTGGTAGCCGGGGGAGACCCAGACAGACTGCATACTTGCAGCCAGGACTGGTGAGGTGGTTACTTCAGGGAGGGAGCTACCCTGTAGCCTTGAGACAAGGTGAGCCACAGCTGCTTGTGGGTACTGATGTTGCCTTGGACAAAGTGACTGCAAAGGTAGAGTTGAGTAGTCATACCCCAGGCTGAGAGTGATGCACCACTGTCAGATGATGCCAGACTTCCTGTGGAAGGGGAGCTGGAAAGGGTTACAAATAGAGAGTTGAGACAGGCTCAGCTCTCAGACCCTACATTACAAGTCCTGAAGCAGGTAGCTAGTGAGGCACCTGATTCTCAAGGGAAGAGGGAATCTGTATACTGGGACAAAGGGTTACTGTATAGAAACTGGACCCCTGAGGGAGGGTTAGAGTGTGAGAGAATGCATCTGTTGGTAGTGCCTAGAGCCTACCGTCTGGCACTTCTAGCCATAGCCCATGATATTCCCTTTGCAGGTCATATGGGCATAAAACATACAAAGAGACATATTATGGAGAACTTTTATTGGCCTATGATTTCCAGAGATGTAGCAGGGTACTGCAGGACCTGTGAGCAGTGCCAAAAGGTAAGCAAGGCAGGTGACAAGGTGAAAGCACCTTTGATGCATTTGCCTGTGATTGAGAGCCATTTCAGTGGGTAGCTATGGAAATTGTGGGGCCACTGAGTATCCCAAGCTCCACAGGGAAAAAGTATATCCTAGTGGTAGTAGATTATGCTACAAGATACCCTGAGTCAGTGCCTTTGTCCTCCATTGAAGCAGAAAAGGTGGCAAATGCTTTGTTTGAGATTTTCAGCAGGGTAGGCTTCCCCAAAAAAATACTGACTGACAGGGATGCCAATTTCATGTCAGACTTGCTGGTTTCTCTGTGGAAGTACTGTGGGATGAAGCACCTAAAGACCTCACCCTACCATCCCCAGACTAATGGCCTTGTTGAGAGGTTAAACTCTACACTCAAGTCCATGCTGTGAGCCTTTGCAGACCATTTTAAGAGAGATTGGGAAAAATATTTGCACCATCTGTTGTTTGCTTGCAGAAAGGTTCCCAAGTAATCCACAGGTTTTTCACCCTTTGGGTTGTTGTATGGGCATAGGGTGAGTGGGCCTCTAGACTTAATTCATGATGAGTGGGAAGGTAAGTGTAAATCTCACCAGGTGTCTGCTGTGGAATATGTCCTAAACCTCAGGAGAAGGTTCAGAGAACTCATGGCCTTCACCCAGGAGAACCTGGTAGAAGCCCAACAGCAGAAAAAGGTCTGGTATGACAGGAATGCTTGAGGTAGAGAGTATGCTATAGGGCAGCAGGTAATGGTTCTCATTCCTATCAGAAATAATAAGCTGCAAGCAACTTGGGAGGGACCCTACACCTCCCTGGATTACATGAAAAGAGACATATTGGAGCTCTTGGATTATGTAGCCCAGGCAGGTATGACCCTAGCCCTGAGCAGCATCCTACCATCGTCCAGAATGATACCGCAGTGCTGCAGTAGATAATTGACTTCAACAATTGGCTATGTTTCTGGTGTCATTCTAAGGGGATCCAGTATCTGTCTGCTTAGGATGGCATGATTGACAGACCTCAATGTTTGACAGAGATGGCCTGCATCTGTCACCCCTGGGTTTCTGGATACTGGTTAAGGCTCTTGCCACCCCTATAGTGCCTTTTTTAGGCGGTGTTCCAAAGACCAAACTACCACCATAACAGCTATAAATAAATGTAATTTGAGGCTCATGCTGCTCAATGCTAGAAGTCTAAATCTCAATTTACACTCACTCGAAGCACTCCTCAAAATGGAGAACATCGGTATTTGTGCTGCAACGGAGACCTGGTTTAAAGCAGCAGAAAGCACCTCTGCACTACCAGGCTACAACTCATTCCACACCTTTTGTCCCCAGAAAATGGACTGAAGCTCCAAAGATGGTGGTGTCTTCATATTCATAAATGATTTGCACACCTCCAGACTAGTAACCCAGCATAAAGCATCTGAGATACTCCAAGTACAACTAACATTGGGTAAGACAGCGGTTCAAGTTGTAGCCTGCTATAAGTCCCAACTATGTCTCAAGACTCTCACTCCACATTCCTAAGCACCCTGGAAACTATTAAGATGCAACCCAATACTCTCATACTAGGTGACTTCAACTGCCCCTCCATCAACTGGAAAAACTACTCATGCACTAATGCACTGGCCCAATGCTTCCTGAAATTCATCAATTCAAATGCCCTGGACCAGCTCATTCTTACCCCCACTAAAGGAAGCAATATCCTTGACCAGGTTATTACTTACATGGGCAACCATTGGTCTACACCAATAGTCAATTCCTCCATGGTTAGATCCAACCACAAACTAATTGCCGTGGAACTCCACATCTCACTCACACCCCCCCAGAAAGGTATCCACCATGAAAAACTTCTACAAAACTCTGACTTTGGACTCCTAAAAACAGAGGTGTCTAACTTCATGGCACTCATACCAATGGAAAATAGATGCATTACTGCTGAATCATACACCAATGCACTGTACCAACACATACATAAACGCATGGAACTAGCTATACCCAACAGAACAAAGATGCTCTCCTCCAAAAACAGGAAGACAATCTGGTAATCATCTGCCATTAATAAACTCTACAACAGAAGGAAGAAACTGTTGCAGAAAAAGGTAAAGTCCCAAGACTGGAAAAATTCCCTTATCAGTCTCAACAAAAAATTGAGATCTCTCATCAAAGCCTCCAAAGCCAACTATGAAGGCAGAATTGCAACAGACACTAAAAACAGCCACAAAGCCTTCTATAGTTATATCAGGAATCTCCACGGCAATACCCAAGTTTATTCTGAGTTTTGCACAATGGTACCTCCTATACTGAGCCAACAGATATTGCCAACATACTGGCAACAGATTCAGTGCCAACTTTACCCCTCTCACCTCTCTAAAGAACTGATCTCATTACCAGAAGAATGCCAGGCACCCATCATTACTGCAGCACAGGTTAAAGCTGCATTGTCCAAGGCCAAGAATACAGCTTCCATGGGACCCAATACTATCCCTAACTGTGTTGTACATGAATTACAAAGTGAACTGGCACCACATCTGTGTGCCCTGTTCACTCACAGCCTCACCTCAGGCTTTGTCCCTACCAAATGGTGCACTGCTTCAGTCATCCCTCTCCATAAAGGAGGAGCAATTACAGACGCTGGAAATTATCACCTCATTAGCCTGATGAGTCTGATATGTAAGACTATGGAGCGCATCATCATGGACCTAATTAACAAGGATACAGGGAATCTCCAAACTCTAGATCCCACACAATTTGGTTTTGTGAAAGGTAGATCATGCCTGCTCAAACTGGTTGACTTCTTTGATTCAGTCACTAGAGCTGTGGATGAAGGTAAGGCAGTTCATACAGCCTATCTCTATCTGGCCAAGGCCTTTGATACCATTACTCACTCAGGAATTATTGATAAACTCACCAAACTAGGCATGAACCCTTGACTCCCCGTGCTAGACAGAGGTCAGCCTTTGTGACTCCTTTTGCCTTGTATGAGTTCACAACGATGCTCTTTAGGATGTAAAATGTCTCAGCGACTTTCCAGAAGCTGGTAGATCATATCCTAGCTGGAGCAGGAGATTTTGCCCTTGACCTAGATGATATTGCCATCTACAGCCATTCCTGGCAAGGGAACCTTCAGCATGTCAGGGAGGTGATGGGCAGACTACAGAGGGCAGAGTTGACCATTAAGCCCAGCAAATGTCAGGTGGGTATGGCAGAGGTCTCCTACCTGGGACATAGAGTGGGGAGTGGTAAGATCAGGCCATAACCTGCCAAAGTGGAAGCCATTCAGGCATGGCCTGCACCTGCTACAAAAATGTAGGTGAGCGCATTCTTATGGACAACAGGGTACTACAGAAAGTTTGTCCCCAGTTATAGTACCATAGTTGCTCCCCTCACAAACCTGACAAGGAAAAACAGGCCAGATAAGGTAGTGTGCACCACTGCATGTGAGCAGGCATTCCAGAAGCTTAAAAAAGCTTTGGAAGGACTCCTGTGTTAGCCAGTCCAGATTACAGCAAATAATTTGTTGTGCAGGTGGATGCTTCAATTATGGGGTAGGAGCCGTACATAGCCAGATTTCTTCAGAGGGAGAAGAGTACCCAGTGGTTTATCTCAGTTGTAGGCTTCAACCCAGGGAGGAATGCCATGCAGCTGTAGAAAATAAATGTTTAGCCATATTGTGGGCACTACAGAAACTTTAGCCTTATCTGTATGGAAGGAAATTCACTGTAGTTACAGATTATGATCCCCTAATATAGTTACCTTGAGACAGCCAGCAAAATGCCAAGTTACTAAGGTGGAGCCTAGAGTTGCAAGCATATGATATGAAAGTACAGCACTGCAGTGGGATTAGCAATGCCAACACAGATTAGTTCTCAAGACAGGGAATGGGGTATGGTATACCCAGATAAACTCAACCCTCTCAAGCAATGTTTCTCAAGGGACACTTAACAAAATAGTTTGAGTTCTCGGGGGGGGGGGATAAAATGTGAAGGCTGATAGCCTTGCTTCATATAATTCTGTAACTAATTCTAGGTCATTGTAAATATTAATATGATCCAAAGGCTTGTTTTACAAATGTAAGAAAATTGTTTTGAGCTGAGCTTCAAAAATGTAACCACAGTGCATCCTGCTGGAAGAAAGCAGAAATGTGTATAAACATTATGCCTATGTAATGTATGTTTTAATGGTAGAAACCTAGGGCATATAGAGTTAACTTGCAAACTCTAAGAAAATAAGCTGATAAAAAAAATAATTTTACATTTGTGTGATCTCAAGCTAAGAGACAAGATGTCTGGGCTGGGAGCTTCTTTCTATTGTCTTAAGAAAGAAATAATTACTAGGTTTCACATGTAAAGTGTCTTTTATTGCTGTGACTTCCTGACAGCTGCAGATCACAAACAAATTTAAAATTTTAAGTTCTGTGAGTCTGGGAAACTTAAGCAAATGTGACAAGAATGAAGTGGTCTGAAATAACTCAGCAGTAATGTGTATTATCAATTTAAGAACTATCTCAAGTGAAAGAGATTGCATTTTGTATTTGTCTTCAGACCTGTTAATCACTCATCAGTATTTGCCTTGCTCTGTAAGTAAGCTATTTAGGTACATTGATTTCTCCTAGAAACATATAGAAATACTGTAAGATTAGTTTAGATGTTTCTATATTTATGTGATACTGTCCTACTATGTTATTTTAAAGTATTTCCTCTGATTTCTGAACTCTAATGTCATTGCGTTGTATTAATGAGTATTGTCTTGTGTTTTTATTATTTATTATTAAATATTTCAAACCTTTTAACTGTGGCTGTTTTACACAGAGATAATTTAAGCTCTTAAAGTACTTGCATGTATTGGATGATACTGTATAGGCCTCTCCCAAATAGCCTTCAACACTCAGTCACACTTACCAATTGGATAACAGTAACATTGCACAGTAGAATTGGACCCCCTTTGGTAAGGGCCTTTCTAGTAGCTGATAAGGGTGGTTGGTGACAGGTGGTACTACCGTATAGTCTGGGCAGAAGGGGGCATAGCTGGAGATCCTATGGCAGCTTTCCCCAGGAGTGTCTGTGTGTTTGTATATAAATTCAATCTCAACATGTATGTGTATGTCAGCTACTTGATCAGGGACATGAAGCACTGGTTGGACAGATAGGGTGCTGGAAGTTTTGGCTTGACCACTCGGCTGAGATCTTAACCCTATAGCTTTGCCAGTGGGGAGTCTTTTGGGGGATCTAGAGAGAGAGAGAGAGAGAGAGAGAGAGAGAAACCAGCCATAGACTGACTGTGATCTCGTTGTGCTCTTAAGGGAAAGTGTATATTAGTGTGTGTGTACTTGTTATCTTCCCAATGTGGATGCCCCTCACTGGTGCTAGTGGGGAGGACTGAGGCTCCTTGATTATTGGGCCAGTGCACAGGTGTCACAATAGTAATATATTGTATTTGCATCTACTGTGTGTTGAGTAGCTACCTAATTACTTCTTTATTCTGTTTTATCTGGTGGCATCTTCTGATGATTTCACAAAAGGGGCAAACATGTTATAATTCAATACATAGAGGTACTGAATTGAAGGGAGTCATTTAATGTATAACCGATAAGATTCATACTTTTTGGGTTAACAAAACTCAGTACCTGTTCTGATTATAGCCTGATTTTACCTGAGGACTATTCATAGCCTCTCAGTCTGAACAACATTATCTGGTACAGCAGCTCCACCTGCTTATCAAATTCAGTATTGCCCTCAGGAAACAGGGTCTGGCATACAGGTATACTTAAATGACTAGATACTGTCCAGAGCATGAGCTCCACCTGTAGGACAGCATAAGCATCATCAATGAATTCTCACCATCCAAGATAAGAGGGAGTTTGTGAGGCCCTCCAGGGAATTAAAAGTACTTTTCAAAACAGGACACTAACCTGCTCCTACAGGAGTCTGGGGGATGGCTTGTACTATAATCGCATATGTGAATGGTTTCAGGTTCTCTCTCTCTGGATTATGAAATCTGCAGTACAACTTCACCTGTATGTTCATAGGTTCAAGGTTCATAGGTTCATACTAGGCTATCTGCCCTAGGGCATTTATAAGCCTAGCCAAAGTATGTTTGGCTTTCGCCACCCATTTTAAATTAATTTTGCTATTCCCTTTTTCGAGGTTAGTATACTGTGCCTCTGTCTAACAGTGACACAGAAGTAATACCCGGGGTAAACCTATGATCTCCCATCCACTCATCAAGATTCCTCTTGAAGAGAGTCAATGAGGGACTCTGCCTAACCTGGACTGGGATTTTATTCCATAGTGAAGGGAGCCTCTGGGTTATGAATCTGTCCCTCCAGCATGTCCTATTTATTTCAGTGCTGAGGTTCAAGTCTCTCGAGCGTGTAGCTCGATGGGATTTGGATTTTTTGAGGTGCAGCATGTCCCTTAATTCCGGGTTGGACATGGCCTTATACGTCAGGCACAGGTCACCTCTGAGCAGGCGGTATGCCACTGAGTAGAGCTGGAGTTTCTTTAACCGGGCAGCATATGGCATCTGTTTGAGCCCTTTGATCCTCTTGGTGAGGTACTTTTGGGGTCTTTCCAGTTGCTGCAGGTGTTTGGTAAGGTACATCCCAAAAGGGCATTGTACTCAATTATGGGCCTGATGAGGGATGAGTAAAGAGGCACGATGACCTCCCCTAATCTAGATGTGAATCCCTTCATGATTAGGTGGGCTATATAAAATGTTTTTCTAACCATTTTGGCCACGTGGTTGTCAAATGAGAGATTGCTATCAACTTGGGTCCCCAGGTCCCTAATTACTTCTTCTGTACTTAATGGATTACCACCTATGTGGTAATTTGTGGGCACTTTGTTTTTGCCAAAGGGGATGACTATACACTTTTTGGCGTTTAGCTTGAGGCCATGGCTCTGGCACCAGTTGTCTGTTTCTATGAGGCCCTTTTGGAGGATGCTTGTGTCGGCTGGAGAGTCAATTATGGCGCCCAGTTTGCAGTCATCTGCGAACTTGGTCAGCCACAGTCCTTCCGTGTTGGCCTGTACCTCCAAGAAATATATACCAAACAAGAGAGGTCCCAGGACTGAGCCTTGTGGGATGCCACTTGTAACTGGTTTGGAGTCTGACATGGCTCCAGCAATTCTAACCATGTGAGTTCTGTCCTTGAGCCAGTTTGCAACCCATCTAGTGACATAGGGGTTTATATTTAAGCTGGTGAGCTTATCTATAATGCCCGAGTGGGGTATTGTATCGAAGGCTTTTGCGAGGTCCAGATAGGCTGTGTGGACCACCTTCCCTTCGTCAATGGCCTTGGTGACTGTTTCAAAGAAGTCAACCAGGTTTAAGAGGCAGGATCTGCCCTTAACAAAGCCAAACTGGGTAGGATCCAGTGTCTGTAGGTCCCCAATATCTTTATTTATGAGGTCCATGATGATCCTTTCCATAGCTTTGCAGACCAAGCTAGTCAGGCTTATGGGGCGATAGTTTCCAGGGTCCGTTGAGGCACCACCTTTGTGGAGAGGGACCACTGTTGCTGTACGCCACTCTTTGGGTACATATCCTGTAGTAAGGCTGAGATTGAACAGTAGTTTTATGTTTGGGATTAGCTCTTCTTGGAGTTCATGTAGGACGCAGCCTGGGACACCGTCTGGTCCCATTGATGCTGTGTTTTTTGCTTTGGAGAGGGCGGCTCCCACCTGAGCATCTGAGATGTCGCACTCTGCTGGGATAGATATTTGCCCTTTTGGTAGGGAGGGGGGGAGAAGTTTGCACTGAACCTGTCAGCTAGGATGTTGGCAATGTCTGTGGGATCAGTGTATTTTTTGTCATTTTGGACTAATTCTGAGCATATCTGGGAATTCCCACCCAGGTTCCTAACATAACTAAAGAAAGCCTTGTGATTATCCTTAGTGTCCTGTGCAATTTTTCTCTCGAAGCTGGCCTTTGATGATTTTATGAGTGCCCGTAGTTTTTTGCTAATACTGATCAGAGATGCCTTCCCTTTTTGGGATTTTGCTCTATCATGTAGTAGCTTCCTCCTTCTATTGTATAGTTTGTTTATGGCTGGGGTCCACCAGACAGGTCGTCTGCCTTTGGAGGATTGGGTCTTGGTTTTATTTGGGATTGCATGATCCATGCATTCCTGAAGGTGACATTTAGTATTGCAAGTAGCTTGGCTTCCCAGCAGTACAACTTGCAGTACCTAGTTTGACATGCAGGTTTACCTTCCAGCTTGCTAAGAAGCCCTTTAATTTCAATGCATAGTTGCCATTCCAGCACTAATCCAGTCACAGTATAACACATACAAACGTACTTCTCTATAGGTTATTACAGAGGTCTTTCACATACCTTTAGTTTTCTTCTCAAAAGTGATCATCCATGGTAGAGAACTAATTATTACAGTGTTATATCTGTGTCATTAACTACATGTTAAGCATTATATATTTACAGGATTCTTATGCGCAGTTCCGGTCTTGTTACTTTTCATTTGAATAAAAATACATTTGGTTATTTACTGATTTATGGTCTACTTGCTTGACTGAGTGACCGATTGATTATGCCAAAGTCTGTGTCATTTTGTTGAAATTGACTACAGACTACAGAATATATGCCTAACCACTACAGGCTGTTTACCTCCTGTATTACATCATCAGAATTCAGCATACAGGAAATACAAACAAGTTTATTAAATTTAATTAAATTTAATAAACTCCTATAAAGAAACTAAAGTAAAACTACATGTTTTACGATCAGAAAGCTGCTTTACTTGAAAACTTTTCAAGTATTGCAAACATGAAACTATATAAAAATACCTTTATACGTAACCTTTAACAGCTGGACTACCCTGGTCAACAAAAGTAAATAAACAAATAAAGAACTAACACATCTCTTCCTGGTAAAGGCAACAAAATCTTAACATTCTATCATTTTTACTCTGACATGTAACACATTGATGTTTTCTACATCTCTCTGAATCTGGAGCATTTCTTCCCTGGCCTCCACTGAAAACAGGCTGTGTGGAACCTAGTCGGACTTTCCCGGTCAACAAATGTTAAAATACAAAAAATTAGATTCAATCCTACATCTTCTCTTAATACTTGTATCACATTGTATTTCTGTAAACATATTTGTTATATGTGTGATGTATCTTTAACTTTGTACAAAAATGTGTGTAGTACAAAATGTTTATCACTATTCTAATGTGCAGTGTTATGCTTACTAAATTAGAACATTTTCTCCCTGAGCTTCTTCTGAAGGGACTTGTGTCCAATTAGACTTTCCCGGTAATCAAATGGAAAATAAATAAATAAGGGAATAAATAAATTGCAACTTGTCCTCCTTTTGTGTAGTCAGTTACATCAAATTATATTGTAGCCAGGGGACTGAATTTCAAAATATTTAATTTAGAGTGTTAGGCATTTCTCAGTAATGACAGTGATATCTGGTGAGAATCGAAGAAACTAACTAATTCAGTGGCAGTCTTATATACTGCCCACACTGAATATTTTTTTTACATGCTGCAAATCCATCCAGCAGAAGAGAGATAATTTCATCCACAGAGATGGGGAAACTGATGACTTTCGAGACTGGATGGACAATGCAATCTTGCAAGCCTAGTTACACTCTTATATACTGTCTACACTGAAAAATATTTTTTGCAGGCTGCAAATCATCTTAGCAGAACAGAAATAATTTTATGCAGAAGTATGGGGAAACCAACGACTTGAGACTGAATGGAAGAGGCAATCTTACCAGTCCTGAGCAGTTATGTTCCTGTGTGTGTGGATGCCATAATGGTGGTGCAAACTGTAGGGAGAGTGTTCTATAATCTACCAGCCCTAAAGTGGAAAAGCGAAGAGACTTAAACTTTGAATTAACATTAGATAAGTGAGCTAGTAAGTTATTATTCCTATTATTTAAACTATACTTGATAAAACCAATTACCAACAATACAGAAAACACTTTATCCTTAGTACCAAAATTATATCAGCCCTTAACAACCCATAGTCTATTGAATAAAGTGATAAATATTAAAGTTGCATTGCATATGGCAAGGATTCACATCCACCTATATGTTTGGTAAATGTTCTTTGAACATATTCAAACTTAGCCAGCTGTGAAATCCTCAGCACATAAAAAAGAACCACAATGTTCTATCATAGGGTATGTATTAGCAGAAAATATATTTACCATAGTAGCTCTGTCCTAGATGTAAAGGTCCAGAAAATGTTTATTATTAAACCATCAGCCAGATTCAATCAAGCCTACATAATTTACACTATATGCACATTGCACCACAATGCACATACAGTAGCTCACCATTTTGGATTCATTAAGCAGCTCTACATGGTTTGTAGAGCCGTGCACAGCCACACAAACAAAGTAAATACCCTGGCATGCAAATTACACCATAAGCAGCTGAATTGTATGCTAATTAATTAATCCAAGGTGGAGGAGCTATTCAACAAGCTATAAAGCAACCATGTAGAATCATTGTTGGTTTTTCCTGTGAATTCCAAAACCTATTGGAATGCAGCCACAGAAAGGAGTCAACACAGAAACAATGTTAGGAGCTGCTGTTACTATAATTCATGTGCATGTGCAACAGGCTGAAGTCTTTGCTGCTGCTGCTGCTAATAGAACAAGGCCAAGAAGAAGAAAAGTTTTCAGATCCCGGGATATGAAAATGGGGGTATATATCAGATAAACAAACGCTTAAATATTCAAATCTCTAAAGGTCGACCTTTAGAGATCTAACAGTTAAGTGTACGATTATCTTTAAAAATTAAAAAAAATAAATAAAAGTAAAACAAAAAAAACTAAAGGGTATAAGCAAGGGGGCCAACACCCCCTGCAGCCCCCACACCCTCCGCTACTTAAATATACCAACTCCAAGATTGCGCTACAGTGTAGGGAATGGGAAATTTCCTGTTTCTGCTCTGCTGTGCAATGAAGTGCGATCTCCGAGTTGGTATATTTAAGTAGGGGGGAGTGTGGGGGGTGCAAGGGGGGCTTGCCCCCCTGCTAAAACCCTTTCACTTTACTTTTTTTCTCTCTTTGTTTTATTACATTTCGATCTCTAAAGGTCAACCTTTAGAGATTCGAACATTTAAGCGTTCATCAATGTAATATAGACCCGTAAATTGTAGAGAGTTACAGGGTAGATAGGGACACACTACAGAAACTTTGCAACCTCTGTCGTCCTCAACTCAAAGCCATGACAAACTGAGGAAACCCTTCCCAGTGGAGACAAAGGTATGTGTAGCACTAAGAATCTTAGGTACAGATACCTTTCACAGACCAATAGGGAACATACTAGAGGTGCCACATGCATCAGTATACAGGATGCTCTGTCAGTTCCTAAATGCTATCCTCCAACATGCCAGTGACCAGATATATTTTTCCTGTACTCCTGAGGACAGAGCCAGAAACATCATAGGATCATAGGACCATAAGAGATTACTAGGCTATCAACCAGGAGGTCGTTTGAAGCCTAGCTGTTTCATCCCAATGTAATACCATAGAAGTGCTAGCCAATACCCAAGATTGTGTTTAGTGATGACTGACCATGTCCCGGAGGGTTAAGGGTACTATAGCCGGTAAGAATTTATGGTGTCCCATCCACCCGTTCAGGTTCTTCTTGAACAGTGTCATAGAGGTGCTTTGTTTCACATGAATTGGTAGCATGTTTCAAAGACATGGCATTCACTGGGAGATAAATTTGTCCTCCACCATGTCCTATTTAACTCACAGGGCATACTTAAGTTCCTGGAACAGGTAGTGCTAGAACCATTTGATTCATGGATATGCAGTAAGTTCTACCATGAAGCACACCACTTTTAAGTATTGGCTGCCATAGTTTGCACACATATAGAAATTAAAAAAACATCCAGGGAACAGGGAAGGCTCTACATGAATAGATTATGATTATGTTTTAGAACTGCTGATTGGTTGCTCATTATTTTTAAGGTTTTAATGTTTTTGCATTGTATTGAATGAATCTGATGAAGGAATACTTCTGAAAGCGCAAATCCTGTGTATAATAAATTTATGCTTTCTGCCGTGGTGACCATACTGTTGTTGCTTTCTCTCATTTGATACAAGTAAATGTTAGAAAGAAAGTGGCAAACAGTCATACCTACAAACAGATTTAAGAGGGAAACAACACTAAAGAATAGTATTGTATGCGTAAGTATATAAAAACAACCTATCATTGGGAAAAGAGGACGCAGTTATTAGCAAACAATATGGAGGCTCAGAGGCCATATAATAACTGCTGAGCAGTGACGTATTACTACTGCAGTGACACTAGTGGTGCATTACTACTGCAATGACACTAGTGGCGTATTACTACTGCAGTGACACTAGTGGTGTGTTTGCAAATGCTTGCGTTCATTAGTTAACATGGGCAGTGTTTGTCATCAAGTGATAAAAAAAAAAAAAGTGTGTGATAGAATCAAAGCTCTTAATCTCCCTCTATATCTTTTCGGCTCCCCCACCATTTTTTTCTCCCTTCTCAAAACTCACCCTAGTGACTCCCTTCATTTCATTCCCACTCCCTCTTCCTTTTTCCTTTCTCATAACTCACCCTAGTGACTCCCTTCATTTCATTCCCACTCCCTCTCCCTTTTTCCTTTCTCATCACTCACCCTAGTGACCCCCTTCATTTCATTCCCACTCCCTCTCCCTTTTTCCTTTCTCATCACTCACCCTAGTGACCCCCTTCATTTCATTCCCACTCCCTCTCCCTTTTTCTTTTCTCATCACTCACCCTGGTGACTCCCTTCATTTCATTCCCACTCCCTCTCCCTTTTTCCTTTCTCATCACTCACCCTAGTGACCCCCTTCATTTAATTCCCACTCCCTCTCCCTTTTTCCTTTCTCATCACTCACCCTAGTGACCCCCTTCATTTAATTCCCACTCCCTCTCCCTTTTTCCTTTCTCATCACTCACCCTAGTGACCCCCTTCATTTCATTCCCACTCCCTCTCCCTTTTTCCTTTCTCATCACTCACCCTGGTGACTCCCTTCATTTCATTCCCACTCCCTCTCCCTTTTTCCTTTCTCATCACTCACCCTGGTGACTCCCTTCATTTCATTCCCACTCCCTCTCCCTTTTGTCCTTTCTCATCACTCACCCTAGTGACCCCCTTCATTTAATTCCCACTCCCTCTCCCTTTTTCCTTTCTCATCACTCACCCTAGTGACTCCCTTCATTTCATTCCCACTCCCTCTCCCTTTTTCCTTTCTCATAACTCTCCCTAGTGACTCCCTTCATTTCATTCCCACTCCCTCTCCCTTTTTCCTTTCTCATCACTCACCCTAGTGACTCCCTTCATTTCATTCCCACTCCCTCTCCCTTTTTCCTTTCTCATCACTCACCCTAGTGACCCCCTTCATTTAATTCCCACTCCCTCTCCCTTTTTCCTTTCTCATCACTCACCCTAGTGACTCCCTTCATTTCATTCCCACTCCCTCTCCCTTTTTCCTTTATCATAACTCACCCTAGTGACCCCCTTCATTTCATTCCCACTCCCTCTCCCTTTTTCCTTTCTCATCACTCACCCTGGTGACTCCCTTCATTTCATTCCCACTCCCTCCCTTTTTCCTTTCTCATAACTCACCCTAGTGACTCCCTTCATTTCATTCCCACTCCCTCTCCCTTTTTCCTTTCTCATAACTCACCCTAGTGACTCCCTTCATTTCATTCCCACTCCCTCTCCCTTTTTCCTTTCTCATCACTCACCCTAGTGACCCCCTTCATTTCATTCCCACTCCCTCTCCCTTTTTCCTTTCTCATAACTCACCCTAGTGACCCCCTTCATTTCATTCCCACTCCCTCTCCCTTTTTCCTTTCTCATAACTCACCCTAGTGACCCCCTTCATTTCATTCCCACTCCCTCTCCCTTTTGTCCTTTCTCATCACTCAGCCTGTTTACCTTTGACTGATCTACTCTTTTTCCTCTAATTCTTCCTACCTTATGTTCTCCAAAATATATGTTTTAATTTCATTCAATGCTTTGTTACAACACTGTGCTCCAATGTTATTATTCTATCCCCTATCTTACTGTGTTTTTAGTAGTTTTGAAAATTGTATTGTAATTAACTTTGTTGACATTAGCTTTGTAATAATTGCATATGGAGCTTTTCTCCCCAGACCTCCATTGAAAACGGGCTCATTTTGGCCCAATGGACTTTCTAGGTTAACAAACTGGAAATAAATAAATAAAATAGACCACATATACCATAGCTAAGCTTTTTTCTATCACGTGAACATTCAAAAGTCAGCTAGTTGAAACACCTGATGTCTTTAAGGGGTCATTTGCATATTTATCCCATGGGCTTCCATTACAGGAGGTTTAAGGTAACCACACCTCTCAACCTCTTAGAGCAAGAAATCTGGACAAAGCCATAAATAATGGGGGGGGGGGACAAAGGACGAATGATAGGGGCAATTTTAAATATTGCTCTTGCAAACTTAAAAAGTTGATTGAATAACAGGTTTTGCATTAGTATGATTTTTCTGAAGGAAAATAGCAGGTTTTGCATTAGTTTGCATTTTCTGAAGGGTATAAAGTGTGAAACTCAAATATCTGTCATTATTTTCTGACTTCAGTCTTTAAAGATTTGCCTGTGATTTGCCAGAAAACCATAATTTTATGAAAAATTTACTAAAATATGAAGAAAAAAAAATCAGGACATTCTGCAAAAATCTGTACTGTTTAAAGGTGTGAAGGTAACACGTAGTGAAAACTCTAGACTGTTTTTTCTTGCAGTTTCTGACTGAATGGTTCATCTATTTGACCTTTTTACCCTTTCCTTTGTTTACAGTATACTCATAGGCATTAATCAAATTAGATAAACTAGATTTACCAGGTATAAATCCATGACGATATATATCACTAGAAAAATTAAACATATACTGAAAGTGTAGACATAGTGCCCTTTCAAAACACAATGCAAACAAGTTGGTCCATAGTCACCAGTAGAATAACCAGGGTGATTTTTATGTACTAAGAGAACAATAGCCTCCTTCCACATTTTTGGAACAAAATCTTCAGTTAAACAAATAAACCAGACGTTTTATTAGCTTTATTACAGTCAGAAAATAAATGAATAGATCTCATCCAACTGCATTATGGGGCCGTAATAAATCCTTCTACCTGCAATACTTTTCTCATTTACAAGGTGAATGTCTTGTAAGTCGTACAGGTGTTGCATACCATTTGTAACTAGCCCAATTTGCTGATATAATTTCTGTGCCTTCGTTGACGGTTGGGCATCGGGCTGGCTCCTTGCCACCGTAAAAATATACTGCCAATCATAAGTAGGCCGGCATTCCGCTGTGGCAACCCCTAACTGGGGAAAGCCGAAAGACATTACTTTTACGTTGACCTTACAAAATTCTTACTAAACCTCCCCAGTTCATAGCTGCCACTCAGTGTCTTTATCCCTTTTAGTCTTTTTATGTGCATTTTTAAAAGTGGGCTTCCTTTTCAATCATTTTTTTTCTGCAAATTGCTACACAGCATGCTACAGCTCTTGTTCTGCTTCATCTGCAGATATTGTCTTTGTCTCACCCTATCTGCCTCCCACCTACCTTCTCCCTTTCCCTCCATTGCTGGAAGGACAAACTTATTTGCTAGAATTGGACTCACCATTTCCTTTCTGAGTAAAAATCCTTGCTGACTGATGTCAATTCCTTTTCTATCCTGTACACGTTCTGATTTCCTGGATTAAATCCTTTACTCTGTTCATCCTCAACTGTTCCAATGTACTCCAGAATATCTGTTGCCCACCTCTTCTTATTTTAGAATTTCCATATATTCTTATCCCAAACTTTCAACATCCAAAACCTCCTAAGGCCTGTTTTTGTCTCCTTTAGGCATGTGTTTGCATATTCTTTCATAAAAGTAGGCCTATATTTGGCCTCTTGTTTCTTGTTTTTTCCACTATTTTTTCTATTTCCACCTGCCCATTCCTGTTTTCCTTTTCCAGCACTACTAGCCCATTAGAAGAATAGCTAATCCTGACCACCATCTCTCTCTCTCTCTCAGCCATCTCCAAGCTGCCCTAATTCTTTTCTACCAAGAACATGTGCTGCAGTCAGTTGTTTCTGTAAAATACATTCTGGCCCTTCACTACTCACAGCAGATGGATCCTTCTTGAGCACAGTAACATAGAGGATACATTCGCTGCCATATTTCTGCACCCTCCATGCATGAATATTTTTTATTTTAGTTAACATACAGTGTATTACTCCCATGTGCACAAGTGAATTACTCCCATATACACTAGTATGACAAGGACAGGAGCAGCATGGACATAGATAAACTTTGCCAAAAGACATAGGTTCATAGGTTCATAGGTTCATACTAGGCTATCTGCCCTAGGGCATTTATAAGCCTAGCCAGAATGTGTTTGGCTTTCGCCACCCATTTTAAATTTATTTTGCTATGCCCTTTTTCGAGGTTAGTATACTGTGCCTCTGTCTAACAGTGACACAGAAGTTATACCCGGGGTAAACCTACGATCTCCCATCCACTCATCAAGATTCCTCTTGAAGAGAGTCAATGAGGGACTCTGTCTAACCTGGACTGGGATTTTATTCCAGAGTGAAGGGAGCCTCTGGGTTATGAATCTGTCCCTCCAGCATGTCCTATTTATTTCAGTGCTGAGGTTCAAGTCTCACGAGCGCGTAGCTCGATGGGATTTGGATTTTCTGAGGTGCAGCATGTCCATTAATTCCAGGTTGGACATGGCTTTATACATCAGGCACAGATCGCCTCTGAACAGGCGGTATGCCACTGAGTAGAGCTGGAGTTTCTTTAACCGGGCAGCATATGGCATCTGTTTGAGCCCTTTGATCCTCTTTGTGAGGTACTTTTGGGGTCTTTCCAGTTGCTGCAGGTGTCTGGTAAGGTACATCCCAAAAGGGGCATTGTACTCAATTATGGGCCTGATGAGGGATGAGTAAAGAGGCACGATGACGTCCCCTGATCTAGATGTGAATCCTTTCATGATTAGGTGGGCTATATAAAATGTTTTTCTAACCACTTTGGCCACGTGGTTGTCAAATGAGAGATTGCTATCAACTTGGGTCCCCAGGTCCCTAATTACTTCTTCTGTACTTAATGGATTACCACCTATGTGGTAATTTGTGGGCACTTTGTTTTTGCCAAAGGGGATGACTATACACTTTTTGGCATTTAGCTTGAGGCCATGGCTCTGGCACCTGTTATCTGTTTCTATGAGGCCCTTTTGGAGGATGCTTGTGTCGGCTGGAGAGTCGATTATGGCGCCCAGTTTGCAGTCATCTGCGAACTTGGTCAGCCACAGTCCTTCCATGTTGGCCTGTACCTCCGAGAAATATATACCGAACAAGAGAGGTCCCAGGACTGAGCCTTGTGGGACACCACTTGTAACTGGTTTGGAGTCTGACATGGCTCCAGCAATTCTAACCATGTGGGTTCTGTCCTTGAGCCAGTTTGCAATCCATCTAGTGACATAGGGGTTTATATTTAAGCTGGTGAGCTTATCTATAATGCCCGAGTGGGGTATTGTATCGAAGGCTTTTGCGAGGTCCAGGTAGGCTGTGTGGACCACCTTCCCTCGTCAATGGCCTTGGTGACTGTTTCAAAGAAATCAACCAGGTTTAAGAGGCAGGATCTGCCCTTAACAAAGTCGAACTGGGTAGGATCCAGTGTTTGTAGGTCCCCAATATCTTTATTTATGTGGTCCATGATGATCCTTTCCATAGCTTTGCAGACCAAGCTAGTCAGGCTTATGGGGCGATAGTTTCCAGGATCCGTTGAGGCATCACCTTTATGGAGAGGGACCACTGTTGCTGTACGCCACTCTTTGGGCACATATCCTGTAGTAAGGCTAAGATTGAACAGTAGTTTTATGTTTGGGTTTAGCTCTTCTTGGAGTTCATGTAGGACGCAGCCCGGGACACCGTCTGGTCCCATTGATGCTGTGTTTTTGCTTTGGAGAGGGCGGCTCTTACCTGAGCATCTGAGATGTCAGGGGGGCAGCACTCTGCTGGGATAGATATTTGCCCTTTTGGTGGGAAGGAGGGGGAGTTTGCGCTGAACCTGTCAGCTAGGATGTTGGCAATGTCTGTGGGTTCGGTGTATTTTTTGTCATTTTGGACTAATTCTGAGCATATCTGGGAATTCCCACCCAGGTTCCTAACATAACTAAAGAAAGCCTTGTGATTATCCTTAGTGTCCTGTGCAATTTTTCTCTCGAAGCTGGCCTTAGACAATTTTATGTGTGCCCGTAGTTTTTTGCTAATACTGATCAGTGATGCCTTCCCTTTTTGGGATTTTGCTCTATCATTTAGTAGCTTCCTCCTTCTATTGTAAAGTTTGTTTATGGCTGGGGTCCACCAGACAGGACGTCTGCCTTTGGAGGATTGGGTCTTGGTTTTATTTGGGATCGCATGATCCATGCATTCCTGAAGGTGTTCATAG
>NC_056726.1:1494788680-1494903680 GCF_019279795.1 Protopterus annectens
TTTTCAGTGTTTATAGTACGGATTTAATTCCCAGATGTGAGGGCTGTTTTCAGTGTTTATAGTATGGACTTAATTCCCAGATGTGAGGGCTGATTTCAGTGTTTATAGTATGGACTTAATTCCCAGATGTGAGGGCTGTTTTCAGTGTTTATAGTATGGACTTAATTCCCAGATGTGAGGGCTGTTTTCAGTGTTTATAGTATGGACTTAATTCCCAGATGTGAGGGCTGATTTCAGTGTTTATAGTATGGACTTAATTCCCAGATGTGAGGGCTGTTTTCAGTGTTTATAGTATGGACTTAATTCCCAGATGTGAGGGCTGTTTTCAGTGTTTATAGTATGGACTTAATTCCCAGATGTGAGGGCTGTTTTCAGTATTAGTTTTAGTCTTGTGAAGTTTTATTTACATTTGCTCATGTTTTATTGCTGATCCTTCATTAGTTCCTAAATATTTATACACTCCTTCCTGCACATGTTCCTTTGCATCACATTCCTGTCTCAGACAGATATTTTCTTGGTACTGCAACTTTCCTGCTTCAAGCATTGTTTTTGCACATTCATCAAGACCAAATGTTATTTTTGTATCATCTGAAAAAGTTTCATCCACTTGCAGTTGTGCTTTCAACTCCTTATCTGATGAACTATACAGTTTTAAGTCATCCACAAAAAGTAGATTAGATAAGCAAGGTTGTTTTCTGGCAGCCAAATTGTAAACCAGACCTAATTTATTAAGTAAACAGCTTAGTGGGTTAAGGGCAAGATAAAACAACAGCAGTGACAAAGAATTATCCTGGAATATCCTCCTTTGAATTTTTAACCCTGGGATAATTTGCTATTTGTCATGGCTTAAGGCTTAAGCGCATAGTGGTTTGATACTGGTTCATGGTCACTGTAATGTAAATGATCAATGTAGGGTGTATCTTATACATCTGTAAGTACTTATTTATCCTTGAATATGGAATGCTGTCAAATGATTTGTTGTCATCTATCTGTGCCATACTTAGGTTCTTACCATTTTTACAATTCTATATTATAGCTTTATTTAGCAACAAATGATCCTTTGTTCCATATTACTTCATTTTGTTACACTTTTGTTCAATTTCCATGACTGAGTTTTCTTATAAATGATGACTGGACGTTGAACAGGATGAGGCCATTGAACGACAGACCCCATTTGAGAGTGCTTGTAATAGCAATTCCCCACAACAACCTGAAACAGGGCATTGTGGTACATGTAGCTGTGCAAATGATGTGCATGGCCAGGTGTCAGAGGGTGTCCACCTCCTGCTGCAGGCAAATGAATGTTTCCAGCAACTTCTTTGGCCAAAGATCCATGCACACTTGCACATGACACAGATCATGTGGCACACCAGCTATATGTGATGCAATAAGGACAGCAGCACAGACTCTGTGAGATAGTGGCAGTACTGGCTGCTCAAAATGTAAGTATCCTCTGTGTGGCACAGTCAGTAAAAACCCTGGCCTCTACGGTACTGCAGCAGTTAGGTGGCACAGTCAGTAAAAACTCTGGCCTCTACGGTACAGCAGCAGTGCTGTAGTACCAACAGGGTTTTACGTACCCTGGCTGTAGTCAGAAGATTACAACATGGGAGGGGCAGGCAATATCTCCACAGAACCACAACTGGCCATCGAGCATCAGTGTCTATGGTCCAAGATGCACAGAGTTCTACTGCTGGCGCATCTGCTGTGGTCCCATCAGTCACAAGACCTTCAACTCACAGTCATGCTCCTTCATTTAAATGTGGTGTTGTCACCTCATCAGCCTTCTCTCTGGAGCATCCTGGGCCACATGTTTCTGTAGATGGTTGGGACTGTGATGACTGTGGTGTGAGACATCAGTGAGGTCACCCCAGACTGTGTTAGAATGTTCAACAGTGTCATAAACATAGTTGGCTCTTACTGTGACATATTTTTGTGACTTTTAAATGTTCTTCATTATGTCTTCTATTGTTTTCTCTTGTTTCATGTGTAGCATCGATGCGTATACGTTATTATTTTCTATATAGTGATACAACAATCTGATTGTATTTGCATACCTGTGTCAGTTGGGCCCTGAGCTGATGATCCCTGTTTGTGACACATTTGCATATTTTCATATTGTAATATATTATGATTGTGGTGGTGTGTCTGATGCTCAGTGTGTACATCTAGTGGGTAATTATCATTAGATGCAATCAGTGCTGCTGTGGTGCAGCAACACCTGAACATCATTGTTTAACCTGTGTACTCATGTACATGTGGCTTTTCATGACACAGAGTTGTGGGTCAGATGCTACCATTTTGCCTGCACCTGCACTTGTGGTCACACCCTACAATGGCTATGCCTGTGTCTTCTGCCACCTATGTCCTCCTGCTCCTCCTCTAATATCTGTGGGATGTCCTCTTTAGACACCTGAGGTTCTTGGGGTAGTTTACCCACACCTGCAGCTGGAAGACTGCCATATAATTGCATTAGCATGTTGTGCAGCATGGAACACACCATTATCATCTGTACTGCCTTTTCAGGTGTGTATTACAGTGCACCCTTGGATGTGCCCAGACATCCGAACCTGGCTTTTGTTATGCTGAACACATGCTCTTTGGTTATTCTAGTTGTTGCATGTGCTCTATTATAGGCCTCTTTTACAGGTCTGGATGGTTCACGGTATGAGGTCATTAGCTGTGGCTCAAGTGAAGAACTACAGTTACCTGTTGTGAGGAATAAAAACACATTTGGTCAGTGTAGACATTGTTTGGAGGAGTATCCTTAACTTAAATCTTAGCAGTGTCCCTGTACTTACCTAGTAGTTGTCCTACAGATATTTCATCTTGCTGGAATGCAACCCTCAGTCCACTTTTCCTCAAAATGGCAGCATCATGGACACTTCCAGGGCGTGTTGCCATGATGTTTGTCATGTTGCAACCTGCTGCACACACAACCTGGCAGTTGATGGATGGTCAGCCCTTTCTGTTTATGTACTGGTCTACTTCAGGATGTCATGGTATCTTGACAGGAATGTGTGTGCAATCTATTGCACCACGTACACGGAGGAAGTTTGCAATGCTGTAAAACTGGCACATTACAGTTCTCCACTCCATGGGGTGGATGAGAAGTGCATGTAGTCATCCACCTTGCTGCAGATTGCTTCCAGGAATTCTGTCAGGATACAGCTGGTAGCTATCTGTGACACTCCCACAGCATCCCCCATGTGTTTCTGGAATGTTCTAGTCTATTGCAGTTCATTAACAGCAGGTTGCATTTTGACGCATTTTTTTCTTTTGCTATGAAATTCAGCAAACTCCACTAAAGTCTTCCTTTGAAGTGCTGTGCTGTCTGCCACCAGCTTCTGCGAATTTTACTGAACCCGGCCCCAAAATTGCTTCAAGATTATTTCTTTGTACTTTTTTCTTAATAGCAGTTATTACCAAACTAAAAAATATTCTATTCATGAGCGAGTACTGATGTCCCTCCCTAAATTTAGTTAACTAAACATTTAATAGAATATTGTAGTTGCATTTACATAAATAGCTTATATAATTATTAATTTTCTCTGAATAGCATACTTTTTTAAAACATATTACATTACTCATTATGAAATGTTTTATCTTATCACTTTATTAATGTCACATGAAATCATTTTACCTACAGTTTAGTTTTGTGTAATTTAATGGATTACTTTGGATTACCTCCCTAACTTTTACCAATATATATTCCCTATCCATTTCTTTCATTCAATATATATGTATATATATATATATATATATATATATATATATATATATATATATATATATGTATATATATATATATATATATATATATATATTGGAAAAGAAAGTCTGAAACCTTCAAACAAAGGCCAGGCTGATTTGAAGTAAAGTCTCCAGAACACACACAGACATTATGACAGATAAAGAATAAAAATGGGAAAATAAAATGGCTGCAAAATTCAACAAATTATTGCAGGCTGCTCCATATGGATTCTTGGTAATAACTGCCAAGGGATGAAAAACTAGACTAGAAATAATTCTATGCCAATCTAGAAATTATTCTGTGCCAGTCACCTATACATGTGGTGGGATGATGGTGGGAATCTTTTGGGACTCCTGAGCCAACAAATGCAACCTGTCAAACTGTAACTGTGAAAGGCTATCAACAACTTTGTTGTTTTAACTTGTAATATACATGGCTGAAAATGACACACTAATCCGTAAACTAACTTTGTTGTTTTAACTTGTAATATACATTGCTGAAAATGACACACTAATCCGT
Source organism: Protopterus annectens (assembly GCF_019279795.1). Lineage (NCBI taxonomy): Eukaryota > Metazoa > Chordata > Ceratodontiformes > Protopteridae > Protopterus > Protopterus annectens. The sequence goes on from NC_056726.1 coordinate 1,494,792,954, forward strand.
AAACTAACTTTGTTGTTTTAACTTGTAATATACATTGCTGAAAATGACACACTAATCTGTAAGATGTAAGCACTAAATGCCTCAATAATGACTGAACCCATTTTGACTTGGACATTTTGTAGTGAAGGGCCAGGACAACAGCTTGAATGTCATAGTGGAAAAACACCATTTTATTGCAAAAGTGATCCTGCTGCATCGGCATCAATTTGAGAAAGGTGATATCTTTCTTCATCTGATGGAACCAAGAGGGTGGCCAAGTGACCAAAAATACAGGTCTTGAAACAACATACACATACTTGAAGTCCCTGTCACACCTGTAAACAGGTGCAAATGTTGAGAAGGGACCCAGTTACTTTGCCAGTAAGAAATGCCATTGTAATCAAAGAGGAAAAATGACAAATAAATAAACCTTGTTTTACTCTGCTGGTCACTCAGATTCTGTAATGTTTGAGTGTGATGGCCCAATATGCAAAGCTGAAATGGCCCAGCAACTGTATAACCTCTGACATCCTAACCTTTTTCATCTATAATAAGCAGTCTGTGCCTTCCTATAACATAAATAACTTGAGCATATCTCTCAACATTTTAGCAGACAAAATCCAAAGACCAAAATAACAAAGGGACAAAGGAACAAAAATAGGAAAAGATTTTAAATATTGCTCTTATAAACTTAGAAAGTTGTTAGAATAACAGGTTTTGTATTAGTGTGCATTTTCTTCAGGATATGAAATCTAAAACTCAAAAGGCTATCATTATTTAGTGACTTCAGTCCTCAGTGATGTGCCAGAAAACCAAAAATTTTCTTTGGAACAGACCAAAAATATGAGCGGAAATCTGGACATTCTGTAAAAATCTGGACAGTTGAAAGGTGTGAGCCTGACACGGGGAAATCTAAAGATGAATGAAGCAAATTTTACAGATGAGATATTTTTGTGAAGCCCAGAGGACTCACTGCCCTTGTCTAACAAATCATCTCCATAATATACTGCTAACTGGTGTACGGGCCCCATATTGTTGTACTCAGTGAACAGGAGAACGAAATTTGTCAAACATGGAACAATCTATAAAACACCATATGGTCATGGCCATATCAAACTGACTATACTCAGAGATAGCCAAAAAGGGCTGAACATCCACCATAATTAACAGTAGATGAAAGCTGATTTAATAGCCATTTTTGCTAGTCTGAAATCGGAGAAAGTCTGGATAATTCTAACGGCATCCTCCTATGTAGATTATTGAATTTGTGCCTTGACTTGGGTGAAGCAGTCATTTATGGACACAACCACCAGGAAAGAGAGCTGACAAATAATCCTATACCCTGCATTTTCTTTGGAACCAAAAACAGGAAGATACCTGAAGGGAAGAAACTGGGGGTAAGAAGAAATGGGCCTGATATCCTCCTAGCCTAAATGTTTCTATTCAGCAGTTCTGTCAGGATATCTTTCTTACTCAAAACTAAATGAAGATTATGAAAACATTAACAAATTGGAGCGGTTTCTGCTTTTATGGATAAAACTACTAAACAGCCTGTCAATAACTCATATCATACATGGGTATTGGGGTATTTTGCTAGAGGCCTGTCCAAGACCTCAACCTTGATGGGAAAACCTGAGGAGCTACTTCTGCTGAAAGTCATGCAAAGAATGATTGCTTTATGTGTCCCAAAAAGAAATACCTCCCCATGTACTATTTCCAGTGTAACAGTAAGCTAGGACACCTCACCTACAGGTAGGAGGTTACCTGAAAGCTGGCCATCCTTAATCCAGCACTTGACGTTAGAGTGTTTTCTTCCATAGTATAAACACACACAAATGCAAAAAGAAGTACATGTCAGTCAAGTGCACGCCCCGCTGCTGTAGGCCCAATACGCCTTGATTTTATTCTTGCTATCCTTGTCACCTAAGGAGATTGCAATCCTGGGATTATCAGTAATTACTCTAAACCACATGTACATGTGCGTCTTCTCTCACCTCAACATCTTGTCTATGCCTTTCAATTTCCTAAATGTATGGTCATACCACAGTGAGGAGGGTCACCCTGTAAAACACTGGGCATCACTTTTGTTGTTGTTGTTGTGTCTTTCGGCTTTACCCGGTTAGGGGTCGCCACAGCAGAACTCCGGTCTGCTAATGATTGGCAGTAGATTTTTACATGCCGAGTTGCCAGCTCTGACACACAACCTTCAACGAAGGTGCGCCCATTCATGCATGTCTCCACACAGAAGATGCTCTAGCTGAGAATCGAACAGGACAACATCTTACTGTGAGGCGACAACGCTACACACTAACATAAGAAAATAGATGGGCAGTGGCAACACCTAGAGGGTCCTTTTCCAGTATAATGCCCACAAATTAAATAAAACCAGCCACCCAGTTGTTCCAGTTATGAACATGGTCCTTTGCCAGCCTCTTTTTTACTAAGGCTGCAAATGCTGCAGCAAGGTCTTTGTCACAATACACTTCTGCATCTATGAGGTACTGGACACCTTCACTGTCTCAACATATTCACCTTTAATTACTTTATTCTTGATTGCTGAAGATATATGAGCTATGATGACGGAACTCAGCATCATAGAAGATTGACCAGCACTCATATTAATTGTATGATTAAGTAACAGCAAATGAGAAAAGGGGTGCTTCCCTTCTTTTTTGAACATTAAACATACCCCTAGTATCAGGCATCTGTGAGGAGCACAATCTCTTCTCCATAAAGAGGTCAACATATCTAGTTCTACCCACTTTTGTCAGTGAATCCAAAAAAAGAAAAAAACCCTCAATGTAGTCTTCTTTTGACTGACAGGGGACTATGAACCCACAGCTATGAAATTTCCACAATACCTGCTTGTTCTGGAGGTCGGTGAATAATGTTGGTTACTGGAAAGGAATCCCCTCCCACCAGCACTGTTGTGCTTCTTTGACCCTTGTGTCTGACCTCTTTGTTGACAGAAATGCAGTGGAAATGTCTTTCAGCACATCATTTGAGCTTGAATGCTTGCCAGGCCTGGGGGAGGATTCCCGTTTTTATTGTTGGTTTAGATTTTCAAACTCACCCAAAGGGACTTTGGCCTCCAATCCCCCCAAAGCTGACATGTTTGTATTCTGTGAAAACTATATTTATATCTATCTGTCTATACTTATTATATATCTATAGAGAGTGAGAGAGAGAGATAGAGATATGTATATCTACATTAAGTCAGCCAAACGGCATTACAGCAAATCAACGAAATCCCACAACAGCAAAACCACAGGTCACCGATTTTTTTCCCAGGGGAAAAAAAAAATCGCTAGACCATAAAACACAACACATGGCTTAAAACATAGCAGAGTGGGGGGCTTCACCCCCCCACACCCCCTAACTAAATATACCAACTCCGAGATCAAACTGCAGTGGGGTAAATGGCAATGTCATGGCTCAGGCCAAGCGATTTTTTTCCCTGGGAAAAAAAATCGCTGACCTGAGCTTTCGCTGTTGTGAGATTTCGTTAGATATGTGTTGGCGAAATGACATTCGCTGTTAGGCCATTTCGCTGACTTAATATAGACCCATATAGATAGATACATTAGATATAGATATATGTATATGTGGGTGTATATATATATATATATATATATATATATATATATATATATATATGTGTGTGTGTGTGTGTGTGTGTGTACAAGTTATTGAATGGCAACTTGATGAACCCAGAAAACTGACGGTTGATAAAATATCAGCTGAATGTACGTGCTGGCAGTTGTTTTGTGCAACATTGCAGTACAGTGGGTATTGAGGAATTTGCCCTTTCTCCACTGTAGTGCAATCTCAGAGCTGGTATATGTAATTAGCATGGGTGTTGAGGGTGCAGGAAAGAGGGCTTGCTCCCCTGCAAAAAATGAGCCATTCTTTTTTATTTGGATTGGCTTTTGATCGACAAGTTGTGCTCAGTTAGTTGCCATTCAATTTGTTGCATTTTCGATCAGCTGTCATACATATATATATGCATTTATTTACTTATATTGAATTAACAAACTGAAGGCAACTGATCATCTTAACATTCATTAAGTCTTAACTCTTCACTGAAAAGTTCGAGGTCTGGATAAGAAAGTTCTTGAATTGGGGGGGGGGCATAAAAAAGAAGGAAACTCTTCACATATCCCCATGTAACTGTAGGAACTAATAACATGATGGTTACATCAGACAGTAAACCTAAATGATAGGAATGTCTGCAGCCATGTAAATGGAAAGGTCAAATTTGTTTGCTTTTTTTAACTTGTTAAATTGATTCTAAGCATGTAATGGCAGTCTACACAGTTGAGAAATGTGAGGCATAGCAATACTCACAACTGCAGAAAGAAGGGAACAAGGACACCTACGGAGACTAAGCAAAATGAGCTGAAAACAAAGACATAGCACCACAACAATAAGAAGAGAACCCTGTACTGCCATTAGGCTACAAGGGTAGATAATTAATGAGCAAACGTAATGTATACCTGATGACTGGCTTAGCTGCAGGATGTGTCCTTCCACTAGTTTCCTTTTAAATTAAATGTGCTCGGAGTAATTGCATAACATCAATGTAAAGGCTTGTGCAAGAGAAACAAAGTTTAAAGGTTACTTGAAAACTACAATGGAACCTTAAATATAAAAAAAAATTACTGAGTGTAATTCCTAATTAATGATATGATAAGAGTAAAAAATTAAAATGAAATGTGCAGCAAATAACTAAGTCCTAATATAACTGCTTGATAATATAAGGTGAAATGTGCAGTACGTAAACCAGTAGAACTGCTTATATGTGTTATTATTATGTTGTTTTGGAGATACTGAGAAAATGCACCATTGTCTGCATGCCTCGACAACAGCTGACAGGAGTAAATCAGGCTGGAAAATATCCTGCTGAGAGAAATAGCTGGACTGCAGCTGGGTGAAGGGGAAGACAGCATACCTAGAGGCAGGAGACACTGGTTCTAATCTAAAAGTGAGCCCTATAACTGAATAACATGCACTGCAGTCCAGTTCAAACAATCAATACAAAAATACACAGCTCACACAACACCCAAAGCCAAAAGCATGGCAAAAAAGGTAAAGAAGAAACTAAATCCTGTGACCAAATAATATATCTAAAGGCATACAAGAAGAACAAGCACCTACTAGCAGAGATGTTGATGAGAATTCAAAACCCTATGCAGGAGTGGCAATGACATTTTCCCTAACCCACACAGCCAGAAGGAGAACTGCATATAAAACAAACAAAAGGTAAACACAGCCTGCCTCTATTATATGAACCTATCTCCCACTGACATCCAATAAGCACTCTAACGTAACGTGCTTATTGTTCACCTCTTTATTTTGTGTGACATTTGTTGATTGGCAATGAATTGAGGCCAGAAAACTAAGCTAAAACTAACCGATGAAATACAAGAGACTTTCCAAACTTTCAGAGAACTCAAAAATCGATCTAAAAAACAGATTAAAATGACAAAACGTCACATTCCTGAAATCTCCAGCAGGAATACAAAAACAGGCCAAAATCACTTTGGTCAACTATCAAAAAATGTCTCCAGTCTAGCCAATCTATCATTCTCACCCCCACAACCAGTAACAAGCATGAATTCCTAACACAATTTAATTCATACTTTTACAAACACCATGATTTGTCTTATCATAAAAAACACTGACACCCCCTGTTTACCCTCCAGCCGTATTAAACAAGACAGAGAGCTTTATTTTTCAACCTGTATCAACCACAGATATTAGAAAAATGTTACATAATCTAAAACCATCAAGATTAGCTGCTGATAACCTGTCAGCTAAATATCTAAAACTAGCAGAAGATAATCTGGTGGTCCCCATCTCCATATTAATGTATGTTCAGTAACAGAAAATCATGTCTCAGCCATCTGGAAAATGTTATATATTATTCCATTGCACAAAGGTGGCACCTCTAATGATTTCTGAAGTTACAGCCCCATTGCAATTTATTATCAGTATCAATAATCTTGGAAAGATGTCCACACACAGCTTATCAACCACCTCACTAACAAAAATCTTCTGTCCATAATACAGCACTGCTTCTGTCCCGGTCATAGCATAACCAGTCTCATAATTAGCTTTACCAATACCATAAATTTGTGCAGTCACCGAGACTTTATTCAAGGCTGTAAAGAGCACCCCAGTCATAATGCATTGCACCTTCTTTACGTGTTCAGACCACAAAATTAAGGTATGAAAACTAAAGGAGGTGGTGTATCAATTCTCATCAAAGATAAATACACCTCCAGATTGGTCAAACAGCATGATTCCCTGGAGATACTTCAGGTGCAATTAACTGTTGGAAGGACACCTATTCAAGTCATTGCCAGCTTAAGGACCCCCAGTGTGGGGGGCTATTCCCCCCCACATCCCTCCTAACTATATATACTAACTCCAGGATTGCACTACAGTGGGGAAAAGGGCATATACCTTTCACTTACCTTACAGTAGTCTGCATGCTGCCACTACTATGCCCTTTTCCCCACTCTAGTGCGATCCTGGAGTTAGCATATATAGTTGGGGGGGTGTGAGGGGCATAGCCCCCCACCTAGTCTGGTTTTATATAGTCCAGTTTAAAATTTAGTATGTTGAAATTAAGTATTATGGGTTTCAGTCTTATGGGTTTCAGTCATGACTTTTCAGTCTTTTGAAATTTCAGTCTTATGGTCTCAGTCAAATGAGTTTCAGTCAAATGAGGTTTCTATCATATGATTGGGATCCAGAAACTCATACCATGTTTTTAAACTTAATAGAAACACTAACCATCCAACCCAATACCATATTCATGAGTGTCATTAATTACCCCATTATTAACAGGGAATCCTATATGACACCAAACGTACATGCACAGAGATTCCTGAATTTTCTAAACACAAGCTCCCTGGACCAGATAGTCAATACACCAACCAGAGGTGCATCCATACTGGATCTGGTCCTCACTAATATGGGAGAGTGCTGCACACCCCCTACTGTAATACCTTCCCTAGTAAGGTCAGACCACCAAATGGTCTCCTTTAAAGTAAAAATAAAACCTGGACTCCAAGCTAAACCTGGAATATTCAGGAACTATTTTAAGGCTAACCTCCTGCTATTAAGTGAGAACCTGGCAAAATGTCAAGCCCTCATAAACCCTGAGAACACTTCTGCCTATGGAGAACTGTTCACAGAAACCCTGTATAAGCATGTTAATAGCTGCATAGAGGCAGCTGTACCCACCAGGAAGAAGTACAGAACTAACTCAAAGAACAAGCCACCCTGGTGGAATCACAGAATCAATTGGCTGTATTACAGGAGGAAGAAAATCATGGCAAAAATTAGGAGGTGCAGCACCCAGCAGGATAAAAGCACTCTCCTCAAACTAAACAAACAACTCAGGGGACAAATAGTCTACCAACGCCAAATTTGAGGTAAGTTTGGCCTCCCAGGCCAAGGACAACCACAAAGCATTCTTTAGCTATGTCTGCAACATCAAAAGCAATACACAATCGTGTGCAGAGCTTATTGTAAATGGCGCCACCTATACTGACCCATATAGATATAGCAAACTTCCTGGCTGATACATTCAGCTCCAACTTTGCTCCTCTCTCTGCCTGAACCTTCCCTCAGGAAATATTATCAAATATAACTCCCCCTACTATCACTACGGAACAGGTCCTTAATGCTCTCTCTAAGATCAAGAACACTGCAACAATGGGCCCAGACAATATCCCAAGATGCCTTCTAATAGCATGAAACATGACCTATCAGGGCCTCTGGAATTACTGTTTAACTATAACCTCCAAACAGGCTACATGCCTCATGAATGGAAAAATGCAACAGTCATCCCTCTGCACAAAGGTGGGTCATCTACAGACCCTGGAAACTACAGACCCATAAGTCTTACTAGTCTTATATGTAAAACCATGAAAAGAATTATCATGGAGATGATCAATAGATATATAGTAAACCTCCACACACTGGACCCAACCCAGTTTGGTTTCGTAAAAGGCAGATCATGCCTACTCAACCTGGTGGACTTCTTTGAGAAGGTCACCACAGCAATGGATGAGGGCAAAATCATTCACACTGGCTACCTTGACCTGGCCAAGGCATTTCACATAATACCCTACTCGGGCATTGTTGACAAACTCAAGAGGTTAGGTACAAACCCGTATGTTACCCGGTGGACAGCCAACTGGCTCACAGACAGGACCCAGGAAGTTAGAATTGGGGATTCCACATCTACAAAGAGGCAAGTCATAAGTGGGGTCCCACAGAGATCAGTCCTTGGACTGCTTCTTTTTGACATTAACTTCTCAGAAGTCAACGCCAATGTCAGTGGTCTCTGGCTGACTAAATTTGCAGAAGATTTCAAATTAGGAGCTGTCATTGAATCTCACACCAACTCAAATGTTTCTAGGAGGGGCTAACACAAGCAAACAACTGGTGTCAGAGCCATGGACTAAAACTAAATGCCAAGAAATGCATAATACTATCCTTTGGGAAGTCATCCATCCCTAGTAACTAAAATATTGACAACACACCTCTTAGAGTTGACCCAGTAGTCAGGGACTTAGGAACACACATAGATAGTAATTTAGCCTTTGATCATCACTTGTCTACAGTGGTGAGGAAATCATTCTGTGTTGCACAATTTATAAACAAAGGTATGGCATCTAATTCCAAGGAAGTCATTGTTCCACTGTATTTGGCATTCATCAAACCTATCATTGAGTACAATTCCCCATTGTACCCCCTGGTACCTAACCAGGCATATCCAACAACTGGAACATCCACTGAGGTTCCTCACTAAAAGAATACAGGGCATAAGTAATATGTCCTATGCAGACCACCTCAAGACCCTATCCCTGTATTCTGTCTCCTACAGGCTTTTGAGGGAAGATCTATGCCTGGCACACAGGGATTTATCAGATCACACTCTGATGGACCTCCTTCATATCCACAAATCAAGCAGCACAAGTATTACCTGTTCTAAAGACTTAAACCTTACCTATGATATAAAAATGACCTGCTGGAGAGATAGGTATGTATCCCAGAGACTACCCTGTCTATGGAACAGGCCCCCCATCCATGTGAAGCAGAGTTCCTCCTTAATCCAATTTAAGTGCAACTTGGACAATTGGATGGGAGACTGGAAATTCATCCCTGGTTTGGCACCTGTCTCTAATGGACACAGGTAACCTGTAAATGGTTCATCTTCCAAGCCCCTGCTTGCACTTATCAAGGGTATCAGAACTTGTCAGAGATTTGGGATGCATGGCTAGGCTTAAAAAGGCCCTTGTGGTCGTTAGCCTAGTAAACACCTATGAACCTATGAAGGACCACCAGAGAAAGAAGAAATAGATACATTTCGGAGAAATATTTATGAAGATCCTGTGGAACACAACAAAAATGCTAAATGGATAGAAGAAGAAAAAGAAAAAATAAGACATTCAAATGTACATGACATGAAATGGGATGAAGTAGCGGCCAGAGAGATTGAAACAACGTTAAGAAAAGCCTCTGATTGGAAAACCCCAGGCCCAGAAGCAGTACCAAACTTCCATGTAAAAGTATTATCATCTTTGCATGAATATTTAGTCATGTGTAAAAACTATTTACCACACCAGAACTATTCCCTTTATACATTATATATACTTATACTCCTGTGAAAACATAGCTACACCACTGAGCACCCTTAATAACTAAACTTTCCTCCCAACTTTGCCCCCCCTATTTTACTTCTTATTTCCCTGGCCACCCCAACTCTTTCCTCCTCATTTCCGTCTCTCCACTCTATCTTTTTCACCCTCTCCTCCCCCCCACCCACTATAACTGGCACAACTGCCACCCTTTGCTATTTTGTCTCTTCAATTATTCTACGCTTTTCTCTACACTCCACTTATTATTCTTCGATTTTTTCCGCCAACTCAACCTCTTATCATTTTGTTGTTGTACATGCACAAAATGCATACTTTTAATGATTTCTACAAGGCGTTAATGTTGTCACTCACATGTCTCTTTATCTTGCCCTGTTCCTAAATTTGCAATGTAACTTGGTATGGTTATGATATATGTGTATTATTTTTTGGGATCATCTTTTTTATCATGTGATGTACAGCTTTTCTCCTCGGGTCTCCACTGAAAATGGGGCCCCAGCCCAGTGGACTAACCTGGTTAACAAGGCCAAATAAATAAATATATAATTTATATGCCTACCCCAAACAGACACCAGCCTGGCTAACATCAGGAAAAAGAATGCTCCTACTTATGAGTGAAGCTACAAGCTACCCTAAAAATTATAGACCAATAACTTGCCTTCCGATGATGTATAAACTATAGACTGGAATTGATGCTGACAGAGTTCATAGTCATTTAGAAGAAAACTCAGTTATGGCAATAGAACAAATGGGTAATAAAAGAGAGTCATATGTAACAAAGAACCACTTGTTGCTGAATAAATTCATAGTGCATAACTGTAAAAAGGGGAAGAATCTAAGTATGTCATGGATTGAATGCAAAAAAGCATTTGATAGCATCCCACATTCATGGATAAAAGAGTGTTTAAAAATGTGTAAGATACAACCTACACTGACAAACTACATCACAGCGACCATAAAACAGTGGCAAACCCCTTTACAGTTAAGTCATGATAAAGGACAAATTATTATTCCAGGAATAAAAATCCAAAGGGGGATATTCCAGGGTGACTCTGTCACTGCTGATATTTTGCCCTGCCCTTAACCCATTAAGCTGTCTGCTTAACAGATTAGATCATGGCTATAATTTGGCTCCCAGAAAGCAAAAACGTGTAAAGACTTTTCATCTTCTCTCCGTCGATGATTTAAAACTGTATAGCTCACCAGATGAGAAACTCAAAGCACAACTGCAAGTAATCATAACTTTTTTAGATGATATAAGAATTTCACTTAGTCTTAATAAATGTACAAAAGCAACCTTTAAAGATGGAAAGGTGCAACACCAAGAAAACATAAGTTTGGGGCAAAATTGTGATATAAAAGAACTAGGGCAAGCGGGGGTGTATACGTATTTGGGAATTGATGAAAGTTCAACCAGAAAACATGATCAAATGTGACTAAAACTCAATAAGGAATATTTTAAAAGACTTTAATTAATCCTGAAAACATCATTGGCATCAAGAAACAAGGTTCAAGCTATAAACCGTCCTAACTTATAGTCTTGGAGTGACTGACTGGACTTAAAAGGTATTTGATAGATTAGAAAGGAAAACAAGAAGGGTGCTTCATGCTCATCAAATGATTTATAAAAATCAGCACAGACAGAAAAATATTCCCCATTCTGAAGGAGGTATGGGCCTCCGTAAAACTGATTACATGTATAGATTTGCAATTCTGGGACTGCATACAGATCTGCTGAACTTACAAGACCCAAATACAGTGAAAGTTTTGAAACATGACGAGAATAAATCTAAGATGACATCCCTTCTTAGTCTAGCAGAAACATATTGGCATCAAGCATGAATGGAAATCAAACCAGAAGTAGATAAAATTCAGGCAGCAACTGGATGTGCCAAAGAAACAAAAAAAAACAAAAGAAAAAATATAAGGTGAAGGATCAGATGAAAAGGCAAGAAATGTGGAAAATGAATAAATATAGTTGCAAGTATAGAAAACTTCTGGAATAACCTCATCTTGATCAAGATTGTATGCAGAAATGGTTAAGGAGAGGTGAATTCAAACCAAAGGATGAAAGGTTAATATTCATAGCGCAATATAATGGACTACATGCACATTAGTTTACAAAGTCTATTGAACATGTTGGAGAAACAGACAAATGTAGGTTTTGTAAAACAGAACTGGAAACAGCTGCACACCATGTTGCTAGGTGTGACATACTAATGGCAGAAGGACTATATACTGAAAAGCATAATAATGTGGCACAACTGTTGCACTGGGGATTGTGCAAGCATTATAATATTGATGTCCATAGGTTCATAGGTTGGTACTAGGCTATCAGCCCTAGGGCCTATACAAGCCTAGCTAAACAATTCCCCGGATGTTTCTTCCCACAATATTTACTTCCCTGGGCCCCTGTCTAGCAGGGTGACTGACGTGATCCCCGGGGTGAATTTCCTATCTTCCATCCAATCGTCAAGGTTCCTTTTAAAGAGGGCCAAGGAGGCGCTCTGCTTGACATGTATGGGCAGTCTATTCCAGAGTATGGGGAGTCTCTGGGTCAGGAACCTATGCCTCCAGCATGTTTTGTTCATTGTGATGATAAGGTGTAGATCCCTGGAGTGTGTGTCTCTGAGGGATTGGGATTTCTTTAAGTGGAGCATGCCCAATAGCTCAGGGTTTGACATGGCCTTGTATGTTAAGCAGAGATCACCTCTGAGTAGACGATATACCACAGAGTATAGCTGGAGTTTTTTTAGACGGTCAGCATAGGACATCTGCTTTAGGCCTGTGATTCTTTTAGTGAGGTATTTATGCAGCATTTCCAACTGTTGCAGATGTCTTGTGAGGTACATACCAAATGGGGCGTTGTACTGTATAATAGGTCTAATGAGGGATGAGTACAGTGGGACAATGACTTCCTTTTTTCTGGATGAAAAGCCCTTAATGATGATGTGTGCCACATAGAAGGATTTCCTGACTGTTGTGGTGATGTGGTTATCGAAGGTGAGACCACTGTCCACCTGTGTCCCTAAGTCTCTTATCACACTTTTGGTGTTTAGTGTACTGCCACCTATGTGGTAATTCACGGGTAGATGTTTTTTTTTCCCAAAGGGGATAACCATACATTTCTTGGCATTAAGCTTGAGCCCATGGCTCTGGCACCAAGCATCTGTTTCTGTAAGGCCCTTTTGTAGAATATCCACATCATTTGGAGATTCAATAATGGCTCCCAGTTTGCAGTCATCTGTGAACTTTGTTAGCCAGAGTCCCTTAGAGTTGGTCTGTACTTCAGAGAAGTAGATGCCAAACAACAGCAGTCCCAGGACTGAACCCTGAGGTACTCCGCTTGTCACTTGCCTGGAGCTGGATTTGGAGTCGGCTACTTTTACAGTGTGGGTTCTGTCAGTAAGCCAGTTGGCAACCCATCGAGTGACGTAGGGATTTATGCCCAGCTTAGTAAGTTTATCTATGGTTCCAGAGTGGGAGATGGTGTTGAAGGCCTTGGCAAGGTCCAGATAGGCTGTGTGGATCGCCTTACCCTTGTCCACAGCTCTGGAGACTGATTCAAAGAAGTCAATCAGGTTCAGAAGACAAGAGCAGCCCTTCACGAACCCAAACTGAGTGGTGTCCAGTGTTTGAAGGTTGCCAATGTCTTTGTTTATAAGTTCCATGATAATGTGTTCTTTGCCCTTGCAGATCAGGCTCGTCAGACTGATGGGACGGTAGTTTCCGGGATCCAAGGTGGATCCCCACTTGTGGAGTGGGATAACTGTAGCTGTGCACCACTCAGTGGGCATGAAGCCTGAGGTGAGGCTATGATTAAACATGACACTTACATGAGGTGCCAGCTCATTTTGTATTTCATGTAGTACACAGCCTGGGATGTCATCTGGTCCCATGGATGCTGTATTCTTAGCTGTGGAGAGTGTGGTTTCTACCTGTGTGGCTGTGATTACCAGAATTTGGCAATCTGTAACTGAAAAACACTGGAAATATGAGCCACACAGCATCATAGAAAATGAAGAAGTGTATATCATATGGGGTCATCCATTATGGCCTTAAGCTAAATGCCAAAAAGTGCATAGTCATCCACTTTGGAAAAAACAAAGTACCAGCGAACTACCACATACGTGGTAGTCCCCTAAATACAGAAAATGTAATAAGGGATCTGGGGATCCAAGTAGATAGTGATCTCTCCTTTGATAATCATGTTGCAAAGGTGGTTAGAAAATCCTTCTATGTGGCCCACTTAATCAAAAAAGGATTTGCATCTAGAACAAAAGAGGTTGTTGTGCCCCTCTACTCATCACTTATTGGTCCCATCATAGAGTACAACGCCCCATTTGGGATGTGCCTTACAAGACACCTGCAACAGCTGGAAGGACCACAGAGGTACCTCACCAAGAGGATTACTGGCCTCAAACAGATGCCCTATGCAGCCCGACTGAATAAACTCCAGCAGTACTCAGTTGTATACCGCTTACTCAGAGGTGATCTCTGCCTGACATACAAGGCCATGTCCAACCCAGAATTGATGGACATGCTCCACCTAAAAAAAAAAAAAAAAATCCCAGAGAGCCACATGCTCTAGGCGTCTAAACCTCACCACAATGATGAACAGGACTTGCTGGAGGGATAGATTCCTGTCCCAGAGAGTCACTATGCTTTGAAACAGGATTCCAATCTACATTAGGCAGAGCCTCTCACTAACTCTCTTCAAGAGAAACCTTGATGAGTGGATGGGAAACAGAAAATTTACCTTGGGGATCAGTGCAGTGGCTCTGCTGGACAGAGGCACAGGGAACTAATGGCTCTGCTGGACAGAGGCACAGGGGACTAATCTAATGGGGCTGGGAAAGCCAACACATTCTGGCTAGGCTTATAGATGCCCTCGGGCAGATAGCTTAGTACTTACCTATTACCAACAGTTCAAAAGATAGATGCGATAAAACCAGATATAGAAGTCCATGAAAAGAAGACAAAAGTAGGATTGATCATTGAAATTGCTACATCCAGGACTAAAATGTATTGCGTACAGAGAGACACAAAGTCATAAAATAGCAGACTTTGCAGGCAGAAATGAGAGCAATCTGGAAGAAAGATACCAAAATAGTTCCAATATTAGTAGGAACAACGGGTCTTATAAAAAAAAATCTACATTCGTATTTAGATATGTTACCAGTACATGTAACTCCATATGAATTGCAGAAGGAGTCATTACTGGGCACATTACTGGTGCAATGAGGAGCACTTCTGGCTGATGTCAAAGATTGAAACAATACTTATTTCATGAACTTTAATCATACTTTGACTTAGAAATGTGATGCATTCCCATCATGGTATTAGAAACCCAAAAGATATGGAGAATTTGAAAAGCTAGGTATCCACCCTTATATCATTAGATGGGTGGATAACTAACTCATTGTTATAACTCATATAGTCAAAATGGGGGAATCCACCTCCAACAGCAGATCTGTAACCAGTGGTGTTCCACAGGGATCAGTCCTGGGACCTCTACTATCTGGAATCTATTTCTCAGAAGTACAAGCAAAAACTAAAAGTCTATGGCTGACAATGTTTGTTGATGACTGCAAACTGGGAGTGGTCATAGAATCTCCAAATGATGTCAACATCCTACAAGAGGGTCTTACACAAATAAATGATTGATGCCAAAGTCATGGCCTTAAATGCAATGCAAAAAAAGTATTATCATCCCTTTCAGTAAGGGGGATGTTCCTGCTAACTACCACATTAATAGCAGCAACTTACATATGCACTCGGTGGTGAGAGACACAGGCTGACAGCAACATCACCTTTGACTACCATGTCTCCACAGTGGTAAGAAGTGCATTCTATATTGCTCATCTGAAAAGTAAGGGCATTGCCTCCAGAAAAGAAGAAGTTATAACCTCCCTGAACTTTTCCCTCATTAGGCCAATAATTGAATATAAAGCCCCTTTTGGTATGTACCTTTCCAAGCACCTGCACCAATTGGAGAGACCACAGAGGTTCCTCAGAAGGAAAATTCTAGGTTTTTAGCATCTGTTCTATGTGGATCTTCTGAAATCACTTGGCACTTTATTCTGTTTAATACAGACTACTCAAAGGTGATCTCTGCCTTGCATACAAGACAATCTCTGACCCTGTTTTATGGAAATGCTGCATCTCCCTAACTTAAATGTTATATAGGTCACTTGCTCCAAAACCTTAACCTGGTATGTGACATTAATAGAACCTGCTAGATGGACAGATTTGTCTCCCAGAGGTTACCACATATTTAGAACAGACTCCCACTTCATGTAAAATAGAGCACCTCATTGGCCCTCTTCAAACGCAATTTGGACGATTGGATGGGTAACTGTAAATTCACCCCGGGGGTTCCACCTGTGTCCCTCTTCAACAGGTGTAATAGGTGCTGATCATGGAAATAAGGTTAGAACTTGTCTAGGCTTGTAAGGGCCTAGGGCCATTAGCCTAGTAACTTCCTATGATCCTATGAAATAGAAAGAAAGGTAAATTATACTCATTCCTCTTCACTGGTTTCTAAAAAGTCTTCAATACAGTCTCCAACCGAACACTCCTTCTTGAACTCTCATTACTTGGATTGAGTTGACAATCATTGTCCTGGAGTCACAGCTATCTGTCCAGCAAACAACTAGCTGTCAAATGGTGCCAAGAACTTTTACAATCTCTCCCAGACCTATTCAGTATTTTTATTAATAGTCTTCATATGGTACCATTGTGCAATGTTCTGATTCTACTCTTATCTGCACTGTCTTAATTCTCCCAAAACCTAAAGAAATCACTCAGCTCTCCTTCTGTGCTATAGATTCTGGCATCAGTAGTTCCTACTTACAACATAATGGTTAAGGTATATACATTAAAGACATAAGGTACAGGGTTTGAGTCTCACTTAGAATAATTGGCTAGGCTTAAAATGTCCCCCAAGGACAATTAACCTACTATTAATCTATGACCGTCCCCAAAAAAATATATAATGACTTTTATACCTAAGAAATACAATAACCTAAAACATGACATCCATGCACATTCACCCAACAACACTAATGCTGAAACAGGTCTTCAAAGCAAGTTACTGGATTCCTAATCAATGACCATCTAAAACTTAACCAGCACTCCATCAAGCCATCAAAACAGACAGAAGGTGTTTGGAGAAAAAATAGACATGAAACATGGTTCCCTCTACAGGTCTAAGTAATATCTCACAGAATATGTCAGAAAATCCATCTTATGTACTTATCTATTCCTACTAATCTTAGCAAAACTGAAACAAAAATAAACATGGAAACATGCTATAACAAGGTAGCTAACTTTGCTGCAAACTCCTTACTCAACGACCATCATTGCAGTACCTTAACAGACTTAAACTAGTGAAATTTACCCAATAACTTATCTTATTTCCAACTAGTCACAGCACATAAACTTATCTATGTGCCAGAAAAATGCTTGGCACTTTGAACCAAATTGGCAATAGTACTTGTGTACCAGAGAGCTATGCTCTAGCAACAAATCCTTCTTCCTTGTTGAGCATGCTGTGGTGCCTTGTAGTATCACTCTGCCACTTGTACCAAAATATTTACAGTGTGTGGTGTGTCACATGATATCATACTTAGTTACATATAAGGCTTACATGGCTACAATGTCCTTATTGTGCCATTCCGCTACCTGAACACTCAGCTGTGTCACATGATATCACACTTAGAAAACAGTTACATATAAGGCTTACATGGCTACAATGTCCTTATTATGCCATTCCACTACCTGAACACTCAGCTGTGTCACATGATATCACACTTAGAAAACAGTTACATATAAGGCTTACATAGCTACAATGTTCTTATTATGCCATTCCACTACCTGAACACTCAGCTGTGTCACATGATATCACACTTAGGAAACAGTTACATATAAGGCTTACATAGCTACAATGTTCTTATTATGCCATTCCACCACCTGAACACTCAGCTGTGTCACATGATATCACACTTAGAAAACAGTTACATATAAGGCTTACATGGCTACAATGTTCTTATTATGCCATTCCACCACCCGAGCACTCATCTGGTTCCTTTCCCTTTACCTCACTGGTGTATCCTCCCATCTTCAACATTTAATCTGATCAAAAAATACATAAACATGAGACACACATTGCGACACATAGCTTATACAACCAACGCTTTCTTATATATTTTTTAAATTATTCATTGCGTATTAACTAGCATTGCTGGTCATTAATGAGCACAGGGAAATGACTTATGTTGTTGACTGGCAAAAAAAAAATCCTACACATGCACTAGGACTTTGCCATCAGCCTCACACCAGAGCTTAGTGCCACTGCATGACAGTAAGAAGATCTTACATAAAGACATACACCTGAGTAATGTAAGGTGATTGCATTCTTTGTAACAGTTTCCATGCACACTGTATCAATGATGTGAAGCCTCCATTATAGTGAAGTGCATGCATGGTTCTAATCCACTGAGGATGGGATGCCTTGCTAAAATATAATTTCCAGCCTTTATGTATATTCCATTACACTGATCATCTCTTCACACATTTTGTCTGACAGCTTTGGGGATATGTCTTTGTAAAGCTGTGTTTGTTATACTGTGGCTGAGTTATGCATGGGTTTGAATCCTCTCATGTGAATTATGTTTACAGTGATCTCCACTACTGCGATAACATGAAATGATTATTACTGGCACTTGTCTTGTAAAAGATATTTGGCATACATAAGTAATGCACTGCTTAGTGACTTTTACCATGTTGAAAACTCACAATGAGCACAACACACATATGCAAAGGATTGACAGATTATGACAAAATGCTTTAATGGTCCTCAAACAGTGTGCTATGCGTGCCGTAGAGCAACAGTGACAGATATAGATTGGTAAGGATAAATGATATTTGCCATCTCATGGAAAAAGTTCAAGGAATAACTAAGGGCTCTAGCACCCCAAGAAGAGGAGGAAATAAGTGGAGCTGAAAAAGACTGTCAGGGTCTCAAAACAGCATGCATGAGGATGACAAAAGAGATATGTGGCCAAGCCAGGTATGGAAATAAAGTACATAAGGAAAGCTGATGATGGAGTGCAGAAGTCCAAAAAGTCATCAAAAAAAAGAAGGAGTGCAGGAAAAAGTGAAAGAGAGAAAAGACGGACCAGGCTAGGATGGAGTACTGGTTGCCTAATAAACAGTCTAAGAAAGGATTTGCAATAGCAAAGATCAGGGCATCAGAGGCACCCCGCCAGCTTCTGAAAAGTGATTCAAAATGTGGCACAAAGAAAGGATATCAGGTTGACGGGCAAAGTCAGAAAGTTAAAGAAGATAATCAGAATTCAGATCAGAATGCAGCAGAACTGACCCAATGTTTGCAGTGAGACAGATAGACAAGAAGAAGCTAGAAATGAGGAAAGAGTCCAATTGGGCATTCCTAGACTTGGAGAAATCATATGACAAGGTCCCAGGAAAGCTGATTTGGGCAGTACTGTGGTGGTTTAAAGTCCCAGAAATATTGGTAAAATTAGTGCAGGCTATGTGCAACGGGGCAGCCACGGCTATGTGCAAGGGGGCAGCCACGGTGGTGCAGCGGTAAGCATTGCAACCTCACAGCAAGAGGTTATCTGGTTCAATCCTTGGCTGGGGTACCTTCTGTGCAGAGTCTGCATGTCCTCCCTGTGGTCACGTGGGTTTCCCCCGGGTGCTCCGGTTTCCTCCCACATCCCAAAGACATGCTGTAGGTGGATTGGACACTCTAAATTGGCCATAGGCGTGGGTGTGTGGATGTGTGTGCCTTCTGTGAAAGGCTGAGTGCCAGGCTGGCAACTCAACATCGTAAAACTCCACTGCCAATCATGAGTGGACAGGTGATCCACTGTGGCGACCCCTAACTGGGAAAAAGCTGAAAGAAGAAGAAGTGCAGGCTATGTGCAAGAGCCCAATAACTCAAGTATGAACAGTGTTCGTTCTCACAGATGTGTTCCCTTTGGGAGTGGGTGTGCATCAGGGTTCAGCTCTGAGCCCACTGCAGTTGATTCTGGTGATGGATTACATTAGCAAGCAGGTCAGAGGGGACAGATCAGCTCATCTGGTCCATTTGGTCTGATAACATTATTATTGTGACACAGTATTTTCAATATACTTATCAAAATTGTCTAAATTATATCGCTAACTATCTAGGAGTTATGGATGGATGGAGAGATGGAGGAATCTAATTATATCTATATCTATATCTATATCTGTATCTATATCTATATCTATATCTATATCTATATCTATATCTATATCTATATATTATTGTAACTCATCATCGTATGGCAAAAATGAAGAAAATTTCTAGTCACGCAGTAAGACTGTGCCATGAGTTGAGCACCTGAGCTCTGTATGTCATTAAGCAACTCTGACATAATTCATGTAAGATAATGGGATTCTCTTCTCTTTAACTGGTTTTGTGATACAATGTTTAAATGATGTGAGGAGTCCATTCCAGTTAAACCAGTGCCTGGTTCTCAGCCAATGAGGGTGGGACGTTTCCTGTTTTCTACAAGTAACTTCTACCCTGCAGGTAAAAGTATGTTTTTATACAGAATAATAGCAAAAGAATATATATATATATATATATATATATATATATATATATATATATATATATATATATATACACTATTAGTATTTATGTATTATATTAGAATATGATATATAGTAGTGTGGGAGTTCCAAGTTACATGTTTTTCTTATTTTTTTTTATTGCAATCTTCCTGCACATGTGATACAATTTGTTACTGTGACGCCTTGCACTATGACTTCTGTGATGTGTCACCTTTACATTACAACATGGATATATTAGCTTGTGGACTGAATTTCTGTACTGACTCACCTCCGAACAAATGCTGTTATGTTTTTAATTACTAATATAACAAAAAGACACCTCCACAGAGTAAATATTCCCATGGTGTAGAGTAAAAATAAAGTGAAAAATAATTGGCACATCCACTGGAACAAACACGGCTGATGAACAGTTCCTTCAAAGTTATAAAAAATCCTCAGCATGAACAAATGCTGCCAGATGCACCACTATATAAAACAAACACTTTTATTAACAAAAGTAGGTAAGCGCTTTCACCATTAAGGCTTCATCAGACCAATCAGTTACAAATGAGTATAAGGTCTTAATCACTCTTAAATAGGTCTCCTCTTGAATAATTCATCATTACATTAATGAATGTACTGACATCATTTCCTTAGATCTATGAGAGAGCACAAGTCTGAATTACACCTTATATAAAAATATCTTATTTTCAAACCATCATATTTGATACTATATATATAACAAATATATTTAAATATCATATCTAAAATTTAAATAAATTAATTATTCCTAAAATTACCGATCATAAAAGTCTGTATAATGAGATATGTATAAAAATAAAAACATAATCTAACTCATACTATATAAATCCATACAAAACTTAGTAACTGTGAATAAAAATAATATACAAATATGTAAAGAAATAGGTGTACAAAGATTTTATTTGACAGATTTAAGTCTTCTATTCTGTAATACTGGTTTAAAGGCACCTTGTCATTGAGCCCTGGTTTCTTGTCTGCCCTAAATCTTATAATCCATTTCAATTCACAGCCTTCTGTGAAATTCTTAACATCTCCTCCCCGAATACTGGGACTGATGACTTGTAGTACTGAGAACTTAAAATGATGTGTCAAACCAGCTGCTAGTGTATGTCTTGCCAACGCATTGTGCTCAGATCCAATGCGTATGTGGTACAGATGTTCTCTCATCCTTTCTCTCAACTTCCTGTTGGTTTTACCTATATAAAATACATTGCAAGACATGCACCTAGCAAGATAGACTACATGTTCTGTTTGACAATCCGCATGTACATAAAAAATATGTTCGTGTTGTGTAACTGGATGTATAAAAGAAGTCCTAGTATCTCTGTAATTACAATAATTACATCTAAGACAAGGTTTTGTACCATTTGCTATGTTATAAAAGAAGTCCTAGTATCTATGTAATTACAATAATTACATCTAAGACGAGGTTTCGTACCATTTGCTATGTTATAAAAGAAGTCCTAGTATCTATGTAATTACAATAATTACATCTAAGACGAGGTTTCGTACCATTTGCTATGTTATAAAAGAAGTCCTAGTATCTCTGTAATTACAATAATTACATCTAAGACAAGGTTTCGTACCATTTGCTATGTTATAAAAGAAGTCCTAGTATCTCTGTAATTACAATAATTACATCTAAGACAAGGTTTCGTACCATTTGCTATGTTATAAAAGAAGTCCTAGTATCTCTGTAATTACAATAATTACATCTAAGACAAGGTTTCGTACCATTTGCTATGTTATAAAAGAAGTCCTAGTATCTCTGTAATTACAATAATTACATCTAAGACAAGGTTTCGTACCATTTGCTATGTTATAAAAGAAGTCCTAGTATCTCTGTAATTACAATAATTACATCTAAGACAAGGTTTCGTACCATTTGCTATGTTATAAAAGAAGTCCTAGTATCTCTGTAATTACAATAATTATATCTAAGACAAGGTTTCGTACCATTTGCTATGTTATAAAAGAAGTCCTAGTATCTCTGTAGTTACAATAATTACATCTAAGACAAGGTTTCGTACCATTTGCTATGTTATCATTAGTTTCCTTTCTGGAGCTCTTTGAATGACATAAAATCTGTTTTAGATTATTTCTGATCTTAAAAAGAAACTTTGGTTGTTCTCCTACTATTGCTCTAATACCTTCATCTAGTGTTAAAATATCTCAATGTTTCTGTACTATATTCTTCAGTGTATTAGTATCTAAGGTATAGAACATTGGCATTTTCATTTGATTGCCTGTACTATCTTTTAACTCTTCACTCAAGTGAGTGCTTGCACTAGAAAAATATGGACATGCTTTAGTTGTTCTTACTGAACAAACTTCTTCAATGGCCATATTCACCTCATTCAATTTATAATTTATATCTAACAGTCTTGCCTTTAAATCTAGTAGCTCCAGGTCATATCCCTCTTGTGTTGGATTTAACCTGGAAGCCCTCATGGCTTGGCCTTTAGCTACCTTTTTAAAGACATACTGTGGGTGCATGCTCTTTCTGTGTAACAGTGTATTCCTGTGACATGCCTTCTTGTGTACCCCCGTATTCAATAATCCCTTCTCCAATCTCTCAATACATATGTCTAGAAATTATATACTGTTTCATGAATGATCCATTGTAAAACTCAAATGATCAGTCAAGCCATTTATTTCTGATAGAAAATTCATATAAAGATACTTCATCGCCTGTCCAAATTAAAAACAAATCATCCACGAAACATCTATAAAATCCAACATACAGTTTATAACTCTCTAATAGAAATAATTTTTTCTCTTCCCAACTGGCCATCACAGTGTTGGTGTAGCTGTTAGCGCATGAAGTGCCCATCGCCACGCCATCATTTTGAATATATGTTTCCTCATCAAATATGAAGATATTGTTGTACAAAATCGTCTCTAAGAATAGAGTCAGTAAATCTACAAATCTTATTTCGTTCGTTGAATGCATCATCATATAACTATGTACTTTCTCAATGCCTTGTTCATTAGGTATTACAGTGAAAAGACTCTTCACATCTAGTGTAACCAATATATAATGTGCATCGTTCATTACACTTCTCATATAATCATATAAATCTAATAGAAATTGTTTACTATCTTTTAAAATATAAGTGTTAGCATCAACTACTGGTCTAAAAAAGTGTTCTAAATAAATAGATAAGGGCTCAGTCACCCAACCTCTCCCAGCTACAATGGGTCTCATTGGAGGGTTATTAAGACATTTGTGTACTTTAGGGAGTCCTTGAATGATGGGTATTAATGGGTTGCTCACCCTTAAAAATTTAAACACTTCTAAACTATTATAACCACTCTTCAAAATATCATCTAACATGTCACAAATTCTAAAGACTTTGGGCCGGATTCACGATGGCTTGCACGGAGTCTACGAGTAGAGTAAGACTCCATGCAGCCATCATGTCTGACGAGCGATCTAGGAACAGCCTGTAGGGGCGTGTAAGAGAGCTCCTAAAACGTCTCCTACACGGACAGGGCTGGGATATGCAAATTACCTCACTTGCTGCTGAAAGGCATGCAAATGAGGTAAATTTGTGATCCAGGAAGCACAAACCTGTCCGAGTAGGAGACGTGTTAGCTGCAGAAATGTACTCAGTTGACAACTGAGTACCATTCTGCAAATAGCACAATGGAGCCTTGTCAGCTCTAAATAAAGGTTGCATATGGTTGAGGAAGCATGCCAATGGCCAAATATATGGCTATTGGAAAGTTTCCCAGATGCAAAATTAAAATAAAAATAATTTTTTTTCAGCGATTTCTGATGTTTAAGCGTAGCGCAGCACCACGCAAATGGGGTGCGCTATAAAAATCATAAAATAAGACAATAAAAGCCGTAAATGTGTAATTTATGAAAATTGTTAAATGACAATGTAAGGGAATAGCAGGCTGAAGACAACATGGCCACCGAGTAGGGGTTGCTAAGGGGAGAAGCCCAGTCTAAGACATGTAACCAAGCATTAGTAGGCAATCCTACGTAAATGAGTGTTAGGATAGTGAATCGCACTTTTACATAGCAAATGAGCATAGTCAGTGGAGTGTAGGAGTAGGATATGGGGAGGAACAGAGTAGGAGATAGGTGACATCACAAGGGGGGTATGTATGAAAGTAGTGCAGCTCATTGGAGGACAGTGACATCACAAGGGGGGTATGTATGAAAGTAGTGCAGCTCATTGGAGGACAGTGACATCACAAGGGGGGTATGTATGAAAGTAGTACAGCTCATTGGAGGACAGTGACATCACAAGGGGGGTATGTATGAAAGTAGTGCAGCTCATTGGAGGACAGTGACATCACAAGGGGGTATGTATGAAAGTAGTGCAGCTCATTGGAGGACAGTGACATCACAAGGGGTATGTATGAAAGTAGTGCAGCTCATTGGAGGACAGTGACATCACAAGGGGGTATGTATGAAAGTAGTGCAGCTCATTGGAGGACAGTGACATCACAAGGGGGGTATGTATGAAAGGAGTGCAGCTCATTGGAGGACAGTGACATCACAAGGGGGTATGTATGAAAGTAGTGCAGCTCATTGGAGGACAGTGACATCACAAGGGGGGTATGTATGAAAGTAGTGCAGCTCATTGGAGCACAGTGACATCACAAGGGGGGTATGTATGAAAGTAGTGCAGCTCATTGGAGCACAGTGACATCACAAGGGGGGTATGTATGAAAGTAGTGCAGCTCATTGGAGCACAGTGGCATCTGTTAGCTGTCAGTTAGACATCATGGAAAGAGGTGTGTCAACAAGTAGGCCAGGGAAAGCCAAGAAATGGAAGGTGTATACTGTGGATAACAACAAAGTTTCTTGCTGAGCAGGTATGCGCATGTTTGCGTGCCTGTAAACTCGAGAAAGACAGAGTGCACGCGTGGAAGTGTGAGTGCGCGTGTTTAAGCTGGAGTAAGCATGTATAAGGCTGTTGGAAGACCTGTAAGCATGTTTGCACTGGTGTGCGTGCGTTTTAACCTGAATAAGCAAGTTTTAGTCCGTCTAAGCATGTGTGCGCGCATGTGAGCTGCTGTGAGCGTGTTTGCGCTTGTATGCGCGTCGCTCCCCCAAGGAAACAGAAAGGAAAAAGGAAGCACAACAAATAGTAGGAAGCTACCAGGGAATATTAGTAGAGCTAGCAGGTGCAAACAATCAGAATCAGGCAATTACACAGGCAGAACACTAGCCCAGCCCAGCACTTAAAACTCTGCAAACAACAGTGCAGTTTTTTTCTCTCAAGAGACACTGCAACACTGGAGTAAGCTACTAGAAGTGAAAACTGAAAAAGCTACACTCAGACAAAAAATGCTAGGGGCTGCCATTGCTGTTATAAGGCGACATATGCAACATGCTGAGGGTGGTGAGAATGCAAATGCTGCCGAACAACCCACAGTGAGGAGACGGAGAAGAGTGTACAGGCCCAGGGTCACCTACCAGGGTTTACATGAGCTGGAGATAGTGGAGTGCTATAGAGTGGGCAGAGACCTCCTGCAGCAAATTGTTGAGCTGTGCAGGCCACGCCTCACACACAGAACCAACAGAGGGGAACCCATCCCAGTGGAAACCAAGGTATGTGTTGGTCTAAGAATACTAGCAACAAGTACCTTTCAGAGACCAACTGGTGATATGATGGGGATATCACAGGCATCAGCATCCAGGGTACTGCACCAGTTCCTGGATGCCATGTCAGCACATGTCAGTGATCATGTATATTTCCCCAATTCCCGTGAGGTATTGGCCAGCAATATGCGTCTCTTCCAGCAAATAGCAGAATACCCTGAGGTAGTGGGTGCAATAGACTGCACGCATATACATATCAAAGCACCAGCTGGTGAGCGGGGTAGGGCCTACATTAACTACAAGGGCTTCCCCTCCATCAACTGCCAGGTCATGTGTGATGCCCAGGGCATAATAATGAATGTGTGTGCTTGCTGCCCTGGAAACTACCATGATTCCCATATCTGGCATCTGACGCAGCTGTACCAGACATTTGCCAATGGGGACATCCCACCTGGTCACTTAGTGGGGGATGCTGGCTATGCACTGGAGCCATGACTGATGACACTCATCAGAAATGCACACACACCTGAACAGGAATGCCATAATGAGGCACACGCACAAACATGAAATGTAATCGAGTGTGTGTTTGGGTTGCTCAAGTCACGGTTCCGGTGCCTGGACACATCTGTTGGAGCCTTGCAATACTCACCAACTACATGTACCCAAATTGTCATGGTATGTGCTATGCTATATAATATGATTCTGCGAAAACAGCTGCAGCAGGACCAGCATAGGCCTGGGTCAAACAGCCCCCCACCAGTGCCAAGGCCATCACAGGCAGAGCATGACTCAGAGGAGGAACAACCTGAGCCTGCCCCAGTAGGCAGAAGGAGGTGTGCCCAGTATGCCTTGGCCTTGGCAAAGAGGCAATGCATAGCACATACACTGGCTCAGTAGGAACCCTGGAAATGATACCTCTCTCTGACTCACACATATAGTAAAAGGGATGCCTAACTTGACACTACCTGTTTCCAAACATGTATAGGGAGTGCAGTATGTGCATCTGACATAGGCAGCCCTGCAGCACCACCTGAGGCATGATTGCCATGTGTTAAGCAATGTAAGGTAGTGCTAAACAACATTTACCACCATGTAGTATATGCAAACTTGATGACCTTGAGGATCATCCTACCCTCACCAAACATGAGCCCACAATATGAAGACAAGATGATCAATTACAGCAATTGGCTTAAGTATTGGTGTCAGTGAAAAGGGATACAATGCCTGTCAGCCTGGGATGACATGCTCGACAAGACATGATGCTTCGCTAGGGAAGGATTTCACCTATCACCTGGTTCTTTTTGGATATTGCCAAAGGCTCTTGTCACCCCCACAGTGCCTTTTTTAGGTAAGGCTCAAAACACAAACCCACCTCCATAGGTATCACAAGGGATAAGAAACTATAAGTAGTGCTACTCAATGCCAGAAGTCTAAACTAAAAGATACATGCACACCAAACTCTCCTCAGCATGGAGAATGTTGATATCTGTGCAGTAACAGAAACCTGGTTCAAGGCTCCCAAGAGCACCCTAGCATTAACAGGTTACACCTCATACCATGCTTTACAGCTGCAAAACATGGAACAAATGACAAAAGGAGGGTGAGTATCAATATTTTTCAAAGATACCCACACCCCCCGCTTGGTGGCACAGCATGAAGCATCGGAGACTATCCATGTGCAACTAACAGTGGCTAAAACCGCCTTCCAGTTCATAGCCTGCTACAGACCACCCTCCTAAACCCAGGAACTACACTTGGCCAACTGAAGAACACATGAAAATATGAATGTCTCCCCAAACACCATTATATTGGGTAACTTCAACTACCCAAACATAGACTGGGAGCATTACCCTAGCCCCAACACCCTAGCCCAAAGGTTCCCACAATTTATAAACCAAAATGCTATGGAACAACTTGTTACCACTCCCACAACAGGGGAAAACATACTGGACCTGATCATCACCAACATGGGGACTGTATGCCCAAGACCAGAAGTGTATCCCTCACTGGTAAGATCAGACCAGAGAGTGATCTCACTGGATATTCACATCCCGATTCCAGCTCATGGCCAGAAAAACACAGTGAAAATTATTCACTAAAGCAAATGTCGCACTCCTCAAAACTGAGGTGGAATCCTTCACAGCCCCTGTGCCTGTGGAAAATATGGCCCAGACCTCATAACCCTTTCTAAACGCATTCTATGAACACCTTCAGGAATGCATGGATCATGCAATCCCAAATAAAACCAAGACCCAATCCTCCAAAGCCAGGCATCATGTCCGGTGGACCCCAGCCATAAACAAACCATACAATACAAGGTGGAAGCTACTATATGACAGATCAAAATCCCAAAAAGGGAAGGCATCTCTGATCAGTATTATTGAAAAACTACGGTGACACATAAGATCGTCTAAGGCCATTTTTGAGATAAAAATTGTACAGGACACCAAGGATAATCACAAGGCATTCTTTACTTATGGTAGGAACCTGTGTGGGAATCCCCAGATATGTTCAGAAGTAGTCCAAATTGACAAACAATACACCAAACCCACAGACATTGCCAACATCTCAGCTGACAGGTTCAGTGCAAACTCCCCCCCCCTCCCCACCAAAAGGGCAAATATCTATCCCAGCAGAGTGCTGGCCCCCTGAAATTGCACATGCTCAGGTAACAGCCAACCTCTCCAAAGCAAAACACACAGCATCAATGGGACCAGATGATGTCCTGGGCTGTGTCCAACATGAACCCCAAGAAGAATTGAACACAACATAAAACCACTGCTCAATCTCAGCCTTACCACAGGATATGTACCCAAAGAGCAGTGTACAGCAACAGTGGTCCCTCTCCACAAAGGTGGTGCCTCAATGGATACTGCAAACTATCACCCCAGAAGCCTGACTAGCTTGGTCTGCAAAGCTATGGAAAGGATCATCATGGACCTCAGAAATAAACATATTGAAGACCTACAGACACTGGATCCTACCCAGTTTGGCTTTGCTAAGGGCAGATCCTGCCTCTTAAACCTGGTTGAGTCATTTGAAACAGTCACCAAGGCCATTGGCGAGGGGAAGGTGGTCCACACAGCCTACCTGGACCTTGCAAAAGCCTTCCATACAGTACCCCACTTGGTCATCATAGATAAGATCACCAGCTTCAATATAAACCCCTATGTCACTAGATGGGTTGCAAACTGGCTCAAGGACAAAACCCACATGGTCAGAAATGCTGGAGCCATGTCAGACCCCAAACCTGCTACAAGTGGCATCCCACAAGGCTCAGTCCTAGGACTTCCCTTGTTTGGTATATATTTCTCAGAGGTACAGGCCAACACAGAAGGACTGTTGGTGAACAAGTTTGCAGATGACTGCAAACTGGGCACCATAATTGACCCGCCAGCTGACACAAGCATCCTACAAAAGGGCCTCATAGAAACAGACAACTGGTGCCAGAGCCATGTCCTTAACCTAAACGCAAAACAGTGTATAGTCCTCCCCTTTGTCAAAAACTAAGTGCCCACAAATTACAACATAGGTGGTAACCCATTAAGTATGGAAGAAGTGATAAGAGACCTGGGGACCCAGGCTGATAGCAATCTCTCATTCGATAACCACATGGCCAAACTGTTTAGAAAAACATTTCATATAGCCCAGCTAATCATGAAGGTATTCACATCTACATCAGGGGAGATCATTGTGCCTCTTAACTCATCCCTCATCAGGCCCATAATTGAGTACAATGCCCCTTGTGGGATGTACCTTATCAGACACCTGCAGCAGCTGGAAAGACCACAAAAGTACCTCACCAGGAGTATCAAAGGGCTCAAACACATGCCATTTGCTGCCCGGTTAATGAAACTGCTGCTCCACTCAGTGGCATACCGCCTGCCCAAAGGCAATCTGTGTCTGATGTATAAAGCCATGTCCAACCTGGAATCAATGGACATGCTGCACCTCGGAAAATCAAAATCCCATTAAGCTACGCGCTCAAGAGACCTGAAGCTTAGGACTGAAATAAATAGGACATGCTGGAGTGACAGATTCATAACCCAGAGGCTCCCCCCACTCTTGAGTAAACCCCCACTCCAGGTTAGCCAGAGTCCCTCATTGACTCTCTTCTAGAGGAATCTTGATGAGTGGATGGAAGATTGTAGGTTTACCCTGGGTATCACTTCTATGTCACTGTTAGACAGAGGCACAGTATACTAACCTTGCAAAATGTCATGGCAAACTCCACTTAAAATGTGTGTTGAATGCCAAACACACTCTGGCTAGGATTATAAATACCCTAGGGCAGATAGCCTAGTATGAACCTGTGAAGAGAATCACATACACCAACTAGTACAACTGTGGTCAATGTGGAGTAATGTTTGCCAATGTCCACCCAAGTTGTTGAATACACAGCAATGTCGGACAAGCCTGGTTTAAGTAGGCCATAGCTGAACAAAATGCAACATGCTCATAGTTGCCCAACTGGCCCTTAACCAGTCTGGTCTGCTCAGTATGAGCATTTAAAGCAGTGATGGGACTCAAACCCATTATACTGTGCACCATAGTGAAAGTACTGAACCACTACACCATGACAGTACTGCAGTGTTCAGCTAGTATGAGAGAATGTTGCCAAGTCTTTGCAAACTATCACATGGAAACCCTGCAGGCACAGCATAATCCCTGTTGAGTTATGACACAAAGGAGTCTGGCAGTAAGAACACAACATGACTTCCAACACACACAGTATAAATGTCAATATTGGTCATGTTCACACACAACCAGAAATGTAGTGGACTCCAGATCACAACATATGGAAAGGTCACACTGGGCATGGGATAAATGAGACATATGTCAGGCAACAAACCATGGATCTGGCAGTTGTATGTGTTAAGCCAGGAACCTCCCACGATCCAGCAATCCACCCTGTGCACACAGTTAAATGACAACAGACACATATATTAATATACTGGAACCCTGTCATGATCAAACATGTTACGCAGATACAGAAGTTGTTCATAGAAACTGGGAAAGCTATGGCAATAAAGACCTGCAAACAGTAGCAGCAACAAATATTGTGCATCCTGAACATAAACATAGGTGCAGAGGTCAATACTAGGCTGTCTGCCCTAGGGAATTCATAAGCCTAGGCAGAGTGTATTTGGTGTCCACCTCCCCAGTAGAGTAGCCTACTGTGCCTCTGTAAAGTAGGTCACAGAAGTCACCCTTTAAGGCTAGTTTGCTGTGCCTCTGTCAAGCAGGGACACAGTGAAGATCCCAGGGGTGAAATTGCAATTTCCCATACATGTGGCTGTATTTCGCTGGAAGAGGGTTGGCGAGGGGCTATGTCTAACTTTAATTGGGATTCAATTCCAGAGTGAGGGGAGCCTCTGGGTAATGAATCTGTCCCTGCAGCATGTCCTATTTATTTTTGTGCTGAGGTTTAAGTCCCTGGAGTGTATAGCTCTAAGGGTCTTGGATGTTATGAGGTGGAGCATGTCCATTACTTCTGGGTTTGAAATGGCTGCATACGTCAGGCATAGATCACCTGTGAGTAGGCATTAAGCAACTGAGTAGAGCTGGAGATCCTTTAGTTGAGCTGCAATGGACATCTGTGTGTAGCCCATGACCCTCTTGGGGAGGTACTGTTGTTTTCACTGTAGTTGCTGCAGGCGTTGGGTAAGGTACACCCCAAAAGGGGCATTGTAGTCAAACATGGGCATGATGAGTGACTAGTAGAGTGCCACAATGACCTCCCATGATCTACATGCAAACACCCATGTGATAAGGAGGGCTATATAAAGGTCTTTGCAATGACTCTGTCAATGTGATTAGCAAAGGAGAGGTTATGATCTATGTGGGTCTGTGGGATATTGCTCTGTTATGTAGTAGCTTCCTCCTTCTGTTGTACAGCTTATATATGGCTGGGGTCAACCAGACAGGTCTCCTGTTTATTTGGGATAGCATGATCAATGCATACCTGCAGGTGCTCATACAATGCGTTTGTAAAGGATTCTGCAGATTGGGCTGTATTATCCTCCAGCACGGGGCCTTTGAAGTATTCCACCCCAGTCTTCACAAGTGCAAAGTCTGCTTTTGAGAAATTCTTTACAGTGATTTCCTTGGCTGGGGGTGGGGACGGGATATGGATGTCCAGGGAAAGTTGTTTATGGTCTGATCTTAACAATGACGGTTCTACCTCTGGTGTGGAACATAGAGTCCCCATGTTGGTGATGATCAGGTCCAATATGTATTCCCCCTTGTGGGTGTGGTGACTGGTTGTGCCATAGCACATGGATTCACAAATTGTTGTGGCTGTAGGGTGATGTTGTTGAGGGCCTGAGTAGTATCCCCAGTCAATATTTGTGTACCTGAAGTCAACCACTATAATGGTGTGTGTGAAGACCTGCATATCCTACACTGTTCCCAGGAAAGCCAAGTGTGGTTACTGGGTATGGGGGGGGTGGTCTGAACTACACACCAAACCAAAAGGCAGTTTTGCACAATGGTAGTTGTATATGTATGGCCTGTCATGCTTAGTGCAGTGGTACCAACCCAGAGGTGTGTGTATCTCTGATGTATATGGATGCACCCCTCTACTTGTGTTGTGTGTTACAAGTCCTGTGGTCACGAAGCATGCTATAGAACATAACCTGGCAGTGCCAGTGTGCATATGTGACCCTGAACTAGGCGTCTGTTAATGCACAGATATTTTGTTATCCCCATACTGAGGGATAGTTAAAGATGTACATTCCTCTTTGGAAAGACTGATGATGTCAGCACCCTATAAATACAGCAGGAGAAGGAAAATCATCCAGTAATGCGAATAGCGCGCTGCGCTAATGCGTCTCTCTCAAATATCATAACACAGTTAGGTAGGGGTTTGAATCCTGCACACACTGTGTGTGGGGGTGTGTGCATGTATGCAATCCTTTGTGAAAGGAATGGTGCTTTGGAAGACTGGGATAACGCACTAAAAGATGTACATTCCTCTTTGGAAAGACTGATGATGTCAGCACCCTATAAATACAGCAGGAGAAAAAAAATCATCCAGTAATGCGAATAGCACGCTGTGCTAATGCGTCTTTCTCAAGTATCATAACATAGTTAGATAGGAGTTTGAATCCTGCAAACACTGTGTGTGTGTATGTGTGTGTGTGGGGGGGGGTGTATGTATGCAATTCTCTATGAAAGGAATGGCCTTTTGGAAGACTGGGATAACACACTACAAGATGTACATTTCTCTTTGGAAAGACTGATGATGTCAGCACCCTATAAATACAGCAACAGCAGGAGAAAGGAAATCATCCAGTGATACGAATAGCGTGCTGTGCTAATGCGTTTCTCTCACGTATCATAACATAGTTAGGTAAGGGTTTGAATCCTACAAATGCCATGTGTGCGTTTGTCACACAGTTTGTCAATGTGTTGAGTGTTTTGCTTTTATTATTGTGTGACATATTATTATAACAGAAATTTCAATGCACACATCAGGCATGTGTGTGCCACATACAGATATGTACTTGTAACCTTTAATAGTTCCTATGTGTGAAGCCTGCCCCATATGAATACAGTTGTTACCTTTGCCAGCATGTGCCGCAGCTTACCAGACCTTAGGCCATACATGTATTTTGGTGACAATGCAGGCTACTGCAGTGATCTGTGTCCTAGGCCAACTATATGACACAGACCCATGAAAGCTTTGATAGATTAATGTGGGTGAGGGTTCATGTCTGGAGTATATGTCAAACATGTTAAAACACAGCAAAGTCTGTGAGTGATGGACACCCAGTGTAGGTGTATGGCAACTGTTGCCGATATGCATACAGACATCTTCTTGCTTAGGTGATACACCGAGGGACTGCAGAATACCTTTGGAAATGTGAATATCACAGGAAAGACAAGATAAAACTTGTCCACATGTACACACCATTACCTGTTCTACATGATGGGTGCTACCACCTACATGGTACTGTTGGAATACTATGTTAACTACATGCCGATGCCAATGCCACAGTTGCGTTACAGCAATACAGCATGGCTTGGACAACAGGTATCTGTCCGTATGATACCCTTGTGGTGGTTAGGTGTGTCATGTGTAGAATGCATTGTAGGCCACTGTATGTATTTGCAGTCGTGGATGGACATATCCATAGTGTGTTGGCATGTACGTGAGACTGCTATATGCCAAAGAGTATTGTTCCCAGGGATGTGTGGGGCTCAGTAAGGATGGCTACTGGTATAGTGTAGTACTGCAGGGATATCACTAACACCAGGTTCCTACATCTGTGTATCAGTTGAGGAGACACCATGTAATGGCCACTGAATGTCAGGCTATGTAAGCTGCGTATACTACCAGAATGCAGACCATTGACATTTGGAAACCGTATCACCCACAGCATACTGTCAATCCATGTCATGCTCCATGCTAACCATGTTCACAAATGTACACCTGCAACTCAGTGCTGCAAACATCACACATGTACTGTCCACACCCCAATACATGCAGGCACAGGTACACACAACAGCCATGTGGCACATGTGCAAACAGTACACTTTGGGAATTAACACTGGTGTATACAAAACTGCAATGACAAACATAGGTAATGCATCATGCATGCTCGAATATACCCACAACAATATCATTACACTGTACTGTTAACAACATGATAATATTACTACAGTGAAGGAAAAAAGCTAGCAACTAGTGAACCGTTCAACAAGGTAGTTTAATAAAAAGCTACCAAAAAAGCATAAAAGCTCACAGACATACCGGTTTCGGCCCAAAAATCAATATGGCCTTCTTCAGTGTATAAATGTAGAGCCAGTCATGCAGTGCTTTTAAATACACATCAAAAAGTACTGATTGGTTAAACATGAAATACTGAGCTCATTAATATTAATCAATGATATAAACATACATAAAAAATCAGATGCACAAATTTTAAGTACATGTCAATCAAACATTGCATATCAAAATTTCATATCAAAATTAAATGTATTAGATGTATGATATATATAGTGTATGTTAGACCAGATATATTTATAAGTATTCATTCAAACCTGGACTAAAGAGTGCACCAAGTTTGGTGATCCATTTCTTTTCTTTCATATCAAGTTTTCTATGCCAGCCACATTTATTGGTTCTGTCACCAATAATTTTATCAATAACTGTAAAATGAAATTTGGCCTTATTATGTACAAGTGTGTGTTTGTATAATGCGTTGGATGATTTTTTACATCTAATGTCACTCAAATGTTCGGACACCCTTAATTTAACTGATCGAGAGGTTTGCCCAACATAAAATGAGTGACAAGTGCAACATGCCATATAGATGGCCCAATCAGTATTACAATTGGCAAAGAATTGAATATCAAAGACTTTGTTACTATTTCTGCTTGTAAATTCTTTGGTTTTTATCATGTGTTTGCAATTCACACAATGACCACAAGGAAAAGAACCAATGAGTTTATCCCCCAAAATAGTTGTTTGGTAAACCTGTGTTAAGGAGGAATCAAAATGATGCTTATAGTGATTAAAGTATCCTGCCAGGTTCTTTCCTTTGCGAAAGGAGAATGAACATTTGTTAGGAATGATTGCCTTAATTCTAGCATCTGCATCTAGTATATTCCAATTGTCCCTGATAATTTGAGTAAAATTATTAGTATTTCTTCCATATGTGGTTGTAAATCGCACTGTGTTGGTCTTGACTGGTTTCTTTTTGTATTTCAGAAGCTCTGATCTGTGTAAGCCTGAGGCATGGCTATGTGCCATTGTAACATACCCTGATTTATAACCCCTGTCCTGAAATCTATTACACAAATCCTGAGCATGGTGATCAAAACTAGTGTTGTCAGAACAATTGCGTCTGATTCTAATGAATTGTCACTTTGGAATATTTCTGGCGATATGTTTTGGATGAAAGCTGGAGGCATGGAGTATGGTGTTATATTGGGGAAATTTTCTAAATACTTCAGTTTTTAAAGTATTATCCATGTTTCTGGTTATCAAAACATCCAAAAAGGTTATAGATTTTTGATCATGTGTGATGGTAAATTGTATTCCCCACTTATTATCATTCAAATAATCCATAAATTCTTGAAGAGATGAAACATCTGATCTCCAAACCATCCAGCAATCATCCAAATATCTTCGCCAGATATCAATGTCAGGTAGAAACCAATTGTGAGTGTCATCATATATCATGATTTCTTCTATGTACGCCATGAATAGATCAGCATAAATGGGGGCAAAAGAGGCCCCCATTGCTGTTCCTCTGATCTGCAGAAAACATTCATGATTATAGAAAAAGACATTTTTTGTCAACACATGCTGAGTCAAGTTCAATAGTAAAGTATTGAATCCTGGTTGATACATATTTGATCGATAAAGCCAGAATTCAATAGCATCTAGTCTGGCCCAATGTGGAATATTGGTATATAAGGAGCATACATCTAAAGTACAGAGTATCCAGTCTGAATCTAACTGCATATCATTAACAATGCCCAAGAATTCCGTAGTGTCCTGTATTCTTGACCTCACAAATCTTAATAAAGGCTTCAAATGCATAGTTAGAAAGTCAGATAATGGCTCAGTTAATGAACCCATACCTGATACAATGGGCCTCCCTGGTGGATGCAAAAGATCTTTGTGTATTTTTGGTAGAAAATAGATGTATGGTCTAATGGGGTCAGAGATCGTTAAATGGTTTAATTTTTTCATCGATATGATGTAATTTTTTCATCGATATGATGTCATTGTCATAAGCACATTGTGTCTGAGGACAATTTTACACAAGACTTGTTCTCATTTTGTAGACTAATCAATCTAAAATTATTTTTTCAGGATGCAAAAGATGCTGAACAGTCACAAACAGAGTCATTTAAATATCATACCTCATTGTTTACACCCCCCATGCATCCAACTGTTAATTTATTCTTGCACAGTGTACTTCATGAATTACATTTTCAGTACAATCACTGTTTACCAAATATGTATCAACCAGGATTCAATACTTTACTATTGAACTTGACTGAGCATGTGTTGACAAAAAATGTCTTTTTCTATAATCATGACATTGATATCTGGCGAAGATATTTGGATGATTGCTGGATGGTTTGGAGATCAGATGTTTCATCTCTTCAAGAATGTATGGATTATTTGAATGATAATAAGTGGGGAATACAATTTACCATCACACATGATCAAAAATCTATAACCTTTTTGGATGTTTTGATAACCAGAAACATGGATAATACTTTAAAAACTGAAGTATTTAGAAAATTTCCCCAATATAACACCATACTCCATGCCTCCAGCTTTCATCCAAAACATATCGCCAGAAATATTCCAAAGTCACAATTCATTAGAATCAGACGCAATTGTTCTGACAACACTAGTTTTGATCACCATGCTCAGGATTTGTGTAATAGATTTCAGGACAGGGGTTATAAATCAGGGTATGTTACAATGGCACATAGCCATGCCTCAGGCTTACACAGATCAGAGCTTCTGAAATACAAAAAGAAACCAGTCAAGACCAACACAGTGCGATTTACAACCACATATGGAAGAAATACTAATAATTTTACTCAAATTATCAGGGACAATTGGAATATACTAGATGCAGATGCTAGAATTAAGGCAATCATTCCTAACAAATGTTCATTCTCCTTTCGCAAAGGAAAGAACCTGGCAGGATACTTTAATCACTATAAGCATCATTTTGATTCCTCCTTAACACAGGTTTATCAAACAACTATTTTGGGGGATAAACTCATTGGTTCTTTTCCTTGTGGTCATTGTGTGAATTGCAAACACCTGATAAAAACCAAAGAATTTACAAGCAGAAATAGTAACAAAGTCTTTGATATTCAATTCTTTGCCAATTGTAATACTGATTGGGCCATCTATATGGCATGTTGCACTTGTCACTCATTTTATGTTGGGCAAACCTCTCGATCAGTTAAATTAAGGGTGTCCGAACATTTGAGTGACATTAGATGTAAAAAATCATCCAACGCATTATACAAACACACACTTGTACATAATAAGGCCAAATTTCATTTTACAGTTATTGATAAAATTATTGGTGACAGAACCAATAAATATGGCTGGCATAGAAAACTTGATATGAAAGAAAAGAAATGGATCACCAAACTTGGTGCACTCTTTAGTCCAGGTTTGAATGAATACTTATAAATATATCTGGTCTAACATACACTATATATATCATACATCTAATACATTTAATTTTGATATGAAATTTTGATATGCAATGTTTGATTGACATGTACTTAAAATTTGTGCATCTGATTTTTTATGTATGTTTATATCATTGATTAATATTAATGAGCTCAGTATTTCATGTTTAACCAATCAGTACTTTTTGATGTGTATTTAAAAGCACTGCATGACTGGCTCTACATTTATACACTGAAGAAGGCCATATTGATTTTTGGGCCGAAACCGGTATGTCTGTGAGCTTTTATGCTTTTTTGGTAGCTTTTTATTAAACTACCTTGTTGAACGGTTCACTAGTTGCTGGCTTTTTTCCTTCACTTGAATTTTCCTTTTGCCGTGCAACTCCTTACGTGCAGGGGACATCATTGCAGTTACACATAATATTACTACAGTGCTATGTAGTCACCCTGTGCATCAGCACCATGCAACCCTGTTCCTGCATCAATGTTACAGATGGCAGGAGGTGGCACAGTTCCATCATATGCACAGGGTGTGTACTTAGTTTGCCAGAGTCTGCCATTGACACATCCAATTGACATGTATGTGTGTGTGTGTGTGTGTGTGTGTGTTAGTGCGGGACAACAGTACAACATGGGGCAATGTTGCTGCAATGTGTGTGTGTATGTGTTAGCCCTAGGTGTTAGCATTATATGTGTGTGTATGCATGCACACAGTTCCACCACGTGGCTGCTATATACGGGTGTTTGTGGACAGCCACAGACTGTACCTACCAGGTCATACAGATCATTGTCTCTGGCCACGGACACGGTACCTGTGCCTGGCAGGGGTGCTACGGACAGTATCAGATACTAAAAAACACAATCTACCAGGCGGAAACAGAACTGGTAAAACGGCACGGACTGTTTATTAACGTAAGCGCTTTCGGCTGCAGTGATGCACAGCCTTCATCAGACAAAATACAAAATCCATGACAACCTGCAACACTTAAATATACTAATTCATCTTGAAACTCATGACCTAACTACCCTATCAAAAAACAAGGTTAATTAGACCTATTAAACCTTAACATTAAAATTAAATGTACTTCTTTAAAAGGAGCAATTATAAACAGCAATTATTAATTACATTTATAAATGGCATTTTTTAAAATTACATTTATAAATAGCATTTTTTAAAAGGTGCTCACCTCCAATAAACTACAAAAAAGACTTGTCACAAAATATAAAAATATAAAAATATAAAAATATAAAAATAGAAATACATCATGATCAAGTAAAGAAACACACATACATTAAACATTTCAATATTAACTTGATTTGCACATATTGCATCAATTTATAAAAAATTTAAGTACATAATTTAATATGAAACATAA
Organism: Protopterus annectens; assembly: GCF_019279795.1. NCBI lineage: Eukaryota > Metazoa > Chordata > Ceratodontiformes > Protopteridae > Protopterus > Protopterus annectens. The sequence goes on from NC_056726.1 coordinate 1,494,832,391, forward strand.
ACTAATACATTACTAACCCTAATAGTTCACCCTCACAAGCTAATTACTTATCTACATAGAGCTTTAAGCTTGAGAATGCATTTAATAGAAGCAACATCATTCAGCCCTGGAGGCATCTGAGCAGATGTTCTAATTTGCCAAAACAGTTCCTGCTCTAATAGATAGAGCTGCCACGGGCCCCCTCTAACATCAGTGTTGACCTGATGGACAACGGTGAAAAGAAAGCGATGTTCTGGATATTCAAAAATATGCCTAGCAAGTGCATTAGTCAAATCCTTCCTCCTTATGGCATATAGATGTTCATATATTCGCTTTCTTAACTTTCTCTCAGTTTTACCGATATAAAAAGAGGGTCATTTCTCACATACAGCGACATATACCACCCCACATGATTCACAATTATAATTATCATTGATAAAAATACTTTGCTTATTGATATTAATTTTATTACCAGGTAAGACATGCTTACATTGAGGACACGAAGTACTTGAGACTGGTTTGCTGCAGGACAATGATTTTCCACGATATAAATATGACTATCTCAGAACTTTTTCAAGTATTGAGGCCTCTATTGCTAAATTGGTTAGCAATAAAAAACGTAAGATGGACAGAGACCTCTATGACTATGAAAATAACAAAGCCTATCCCCCTCCCCCGTTAGTGGGACACAATCATTTTAATAGAAGGGTAACAAATGAGCTAGTCACCCCTTCTGATGATACTGATATTCAAGAACAGGTTCCAGTTCGTAGAAGCGAACGTATTCGGAACCAAATTAATAATAATCACAATAATAGTGATAATAACGACTGTGGCCAAAATCGAAATCATGCATCTGTCCAAAGTGGCAATGATCAGCGTTTTTCCAGGGACAACAACCGGCAGGGGAACAACAATACCAGATTCAACAACAGGGGCCAAGCACAGAGGAGGAAGAGATGGAACCAACGGAGGAGATGATATTCCCCCTAATGACGGGACCAACGATTCTTATAAGTCAAAACCGTGATTTTAAAATTTATAATTACACAGTATTGTCTGTCGATCAATCTGTCATTGACTTTTTTTCAAAAGGGCTGTCGTTTATCCCGGATAGAAGGGGTGAATTAGTTAAAGCTATCATCGACTTAAAATTGTTTGTTAGGAAATTGAACCTGGCAGCCTCTTTAGGTAATACACCGGCCCTCTGCAACACCCTGAGGGTTTCAAGTGTATTTAATCCACCTTTGAATTGTGTTTTAAACCTGTTTGAAAAAGTTTGTGAAATAGATCTAAGGTCTAGATTGAATACTAGTAATTTTCGTAGTAAAATGACAAGTAATATTTCAAAAATTGAATTGGATTTTATTTCACTGTTGTATGACTGTAAGGTCAGAGTCATGAAGCCAGATAAGGGCGGGGGCCTGGTGTTCATGGATGAATACTTATATGACAGCAAGATGTTAAATCATCTGCAGTCTGATGTATATTTGAGTTCCAGTCTGGATGAAATACATGTAGCCTATAGGAAAATTAGGGGGATTTTGGATGACTTATTTTTGGAAGGTAGTATTGATTGTAACACCTTTCATTTTTTGTCTATGCCAGCCCCCAAGATTCCCACCATATTTGGCACACCAAAAATTCATAAAAACTTAGTTGATCCCCCTCTTAGGCCAATAGTAGATGGGAGAGGATCCATTACTTATGCTTGTGCCAAGTATGTTGATGGGATTCTCAAGCCGATGTTACATAGCGAACCCCAGATCTGTAAAGATTCCTGGGACCTTTTGGAGAACCTTAATAACATTGAATATAGTTCAGAGTATGTTTGTCTTGTTGTAGATGTGAAAGATCTTTACACGGTGATTCCCCACCAACTGGGTATTGATTGGACTAGGAATTTCATGTTGGCAAAAAATGCTTCTCCCGTGCAGATGTATATTGTGGAGACCCTCTTGGATTTGGTCTTATCTAACAACTTTTTAGTGTTTAAGAATCAATTCTTTTTACAAAATACCGGGATAGCCATGGGTTCACCATGTGGGTGTAGTTTCGCTAATAGCATAATGGCATTTTGGGAACACCAATTTTTATTTAACAACGCAATGTATCAACAACATGTAACTTGGTATACTAGATACCAAGATGACATGTGTTTCATCTGGAAAGGATGCCCAGACTTAATACCTGACTTTATTGACAGTATTTCTATTATGACTGACTTCTTGGAGTTCACATATACAATTGGTATGGATGAAATGAATTTTCTAGATGTAAAAATATGTAAGGATAAGGTTAACAATAAGTTTAAATCTTTGATTTATAGAAAACCAACCTATTCCAATTGTTATCTCCACTTTTCAAGCTGTCACCCCCTCCAACAAAAAAGAAGTGTGGTAAAAGGGCAGCTCGTTAGGGCTGCAAGGATGATATCAGAGGATGTTGATTTTATTAATGAATGTGACAACATAGGTAAAATGTTCTTGAGTAGAGGCTACCCAGCCCATTTAATAAAACAGTTACAAGATGAAGTGCAGGGGAAAAGATACAATGGGCATTTTCTACCCTTGCTGGGAGGTTGAATGCTGGATAGGGCATCTAAGTCAAAGACAGATAATAATATGTTGACATCACATAGGATAAATTTCTTATTTACATACAGTATGGATCATCAAGCCATTAGGGACATTTTAGTTAAAAATTGGAATATTATCCTAGAAGACAGAGCGTTGGCTAAAACACTGGGTACACACCCAGTTTTTGCATATAGAAGGGGCCTTAATTTAAAAGGTCTTGTTGAAAAAGGTAGGGCTACTAGTAAACAAAAAGTAGTTGGTATGCGAAAATGTGGAATGTGTCCTCAATGTAAGCATGTCTTACCCGGTAATAAAATTAATATCAATAAGCAAAGTATTTTTATCAATGATAATTATAACTGTGAATCATGTGGGGTGGTATATTTCGCTGTATGTGAGAAATGCCCCTCTTTTTATATCGGTAAAACCGAAAGAAAGTTAAGAAAGCAAATATATGAACATCTGTATGCCATAGGGAGGAAGGATTTGACTAATGCACTTGCTAGACATATTTTTGAATATCCAGAACATCGCTTTCTGTTCACCGTTGTCCATCAGGTCAACATTGATGTTAGAGGGGGCCCATGGCAGCTCTATCTAGAAGAGCAGGAACTGTTTTGGCAAATTAGAACATCTGCTCAGATGCCTCCAGGGCTAAATGATGTTGCTTCTATTAAATGCATTCTCAAGCTTAAAGCTCTATGTAGATAAGTAATTAGCTTGTGAGGGTGAACTATTAGGGTTAGTAATGTATTAGTTTATGTTTCATATTAAATTATGTACTTAAATTTTTTATAAATTGATGCAATATGTGCAAATCAAGTTAATATTGAAATGTTTAATGTATGTGTGTGTTTCTTTACTTGATCATGATGTATTTCTATTTTTCTATTTTTATATTTTGTGACAAGTCTTTTTTGAAGTTTATTGGAGGTAAGCACCTTTTAAAAAATGCCATTTATAAATGTAATTTTAAAAAATGCCATTTATAAATGTAATTAATAATTGCTGTTTATAATTGCTCCTTTTAAAGAAGTACATTTAATTTTAATGTTAAGGTTTAATAGGTCTAATTAACCTTGTTTTTTGATAGGGTAGTTAGGTCATGAGTTTCAAGATGAATTAGTATATTTAAGTGTTGCAGGTTGTCATGGATTTTGTATTTTGTCTGATGAAGGCTGTGCATCACTGCAGCCGAAAGCGCTTACGTTAATAAACAGTCCATACCATTTTACCAGTTCTGTTTCCGCCTGGTAGATTGTGTTTTTAAAGTATCAGATACTAAGCCAGACTGGGTACTGTCATGAGAAGCAGTGGGTTGTTGACTGGACACATGTCCCTGCTGGTCTTCTCGGATGGTCTAATGACAGCACAGACCCAGCATTGCTGGGGCTGGTACTGGCACTATGGAAGCAGCTGCGGGTTTGTTGTCGTCCACGACGACTGCCAGCTAATAACATTGCTGGCATACATCCACGTCGACGCCTCAACCATCCTGCACTGTCCTGGCTCCTGGATATGTAGTTGTGGAAGAGATCTAATGTGTCCCCCCAACGTCTATCAATGACCTCGCTGATGTTACGGATGGCAGACGCAACGTCACGCATAGTATCATTCATAGAGGTGCGATGTGCTCTAAGCTCCCTCAGACCCTGTCTGGTGTACCGTTCCATACGTGCCTGTGCCTGCATTACAGCCTGGAACATAGCTGAGGTTGAAAGACCTCTGTGGGCACGTCTCACAGGGGCAGTATGACCATGGATACTCCCACGAGAACCCCTGGACATCTGCCTGTGTGGTACCATGTCAGAAATCTGGCCATGGCTGCTGTGATGGGATGCATGTGCCAAAGATACCACACTACCCTGGTCAATGCCCACTGTATGCTGTCCCTCAGCTAAGGACATTGGTGACAATGGATGTATCAGCTGGATGACTGTGCACATTGATGGGGTTGACTGCTTTGTAGTGTCAATTGGCTGACCAACGGCAGACCCTGTCACACCTCCCTGTGCCATTACACATGTATCATCATAATCACTATCCCCAGCAGTGGTTTCAGGTTTCCTGCTGCACTCCACCAGAGCAACATCAAAACCTGTGAGAGGAAGATAGGAAACACAGTTTACAAATGTGTACATGATATTAGCACACATGCACACATGCCACACAGGCGCACATGCACACATGCATACAGGCACACATGCACACAGGCGCACATGCACACATGCACACATGCACACAGGCGCACATGCACACAGGCACACATGCACACAGGCGAACATGCACACAGGCACACATGCACACATGCACACAGGCGCACATGCGCACATGCACACAGGCGCAGATGCACACATGCACACAGGCACACAGGTGCACATGCACACAGGCACACATGCACACATGCACACATACATACAGGCGCACATGCACACATGCACACATGCGCACATGCACAAAGGCACACATGCACACATGCACACAGGCACACAGGTGCACAAGCATACAGGCGCACATGCACACAGGCACACAGGCACACAAGCACACAGGCACACTCCTCAGTACAGCAGATACAAACACAGACACACCTGCAATCCAACACATACACAATACTGTTTTAGGGTGGGTGACAGTATCACAAGGAAAAACATCACTGCACACGTGTCAGCATGCAGAATATATGTTGCACAGGAACATGCAGTGCAAGTGTAGACAGCCCTTGTTAATAACAGTATACGTGTACTTGATGCTTGTGTGTAGTTGTTCAGTGATTGTCTCCACCCTGGGACACAATGTGTACAAGGACATAACAATGTTGTGCAAGTGTTACAAGCTGTGGGTACATATATTTGCACACACACACACACACACACACACACACACACACACACACACACACACACACACACACACACACACACACGCACACACACAACACATAACGGTGCTACACAATGACTGCTATGTGTACCTTTGTGGTTGGCGGAAGTGGATGTGGTGTAGTAACGTGAGCCATGATCAACATGCTTCTTGTGGTCAGTCAACAATAATAATAATGTGTGCCAGACAGGTAGCTAGCATGCTGTACGTGACGTGCAGTAACATGACTACATCCACAATTACACAGCCACTTGTTACATGGGTTTGTAATGTGGCCAATAGTGAGCATTGCCTAACATGAATGTATTATTTGTTCAAGACTGTTGCACAAAGACAGCTTAAGGGCTAAGGTGTTTGCCTTACAAACATAAGGTGCAGGGTTTGAGTCTCATAAGGGATAATTGGCTAGGCTTTAAATGGCTCACAAGGGCAGTTAGCTTAGTACTAAACTATGAACCTAGGTATATTATGTGTGCTGCGTAGATGATCAGTGGGATACTGAAGGGTGGCCATACAGCAGGTGTCATAATTGGACATGTGTAGCAGGCTAAGGTGTAGTGTGTATGCCAAACATGTGTGTGTCGTGTACATGTGTATCAGGTATGCCTATACAATGTCCAGTACTGTGTTGCCACACGTGTGTCATGCTCTGTGTATTGCATGTGAGTGAGGCAGCTATTGAGAATAATGGGATATGCATAGTCTCACAGAAAATATGCACAGCATGCATTATGCGTAGGTGTGTTACATGTGCACAGACTACACCTCCATATGACATGCACATGTCATTAGCAATAGTATTGTTATTACACACTCACCAGCATGGTTTGGCTGTCTTGCTGTCACTACAGAGGGGCCTGCAAAAATATGAGAGTGGTTGCCAGTGGCCACAACTGTGCCATTGATACTGTGAGTATGATAAAGTACAGTAGTACAACAGGTGGCTTTCACAGGTGTACAGATTATGCTCAGAATATCAATCTTGCAGAAGAATAGGCAGGTTAACAGCTACACAAACAGTACACATCTCACACACGCATAAACTACCAGTACAGAGAACAGTCAACTACTGATATGGCATGTTACCTGCACGCTCCATTTCAACATGCTGGGTGGCTCCGGCCTCCATGATGACACATGTTTGTGGATGTTGCTGTTGTTGGCCTGGAGCCACAACACTTAGGAGGTGCTCCTCCACACTGGTGAGGGGGTGGATAGGTACCCCACCACCTGTGGCAAGCTGTTGTCTGTGGATATCAGACGCACGCTGCTGGACATGTCTAATTAAATCACTGCAGTGATGGTGTACCTGCTCATATGTCCGGTTATGCATGCCTATGTCATTTACCTGACGGACAAGATCTTCCCACAGTGCAGCCCTCTCATGCTGGTTCTGGCTGGTCCTGGAAAACAGCACACAGTAATTCTGCACCAGGCTATGGTGGATGTCCTGATCCTCTGCTGCTGTATAAGGCGGGGTTCGCTGATGCACCATCACCCTCGAAGGAAATGACAAATATGTGAGCAAGTCATGTGGCACACTTAATATTCTAATGTACTGATATCACTTAACTGCCATATATAGCATCTGTCTGTCTATCAGGGGATACACATGTTCAATACCACATATCAGTGCTCAGCCCACAACTGTCTGACAGTGCCTGCCACACTCTATACAACAAACTAGTATACACAAGCACTCGGCACACTGTGTGAGATACAATGCACAAGCTAACACTGGGAGTATGTATCAAGCTAATGGATGAAGAACATTGTCATCCTATGCAATGAATGCAATGCACATTTACAGTTTCAACTGTAATCCACCCTAGTCTTTGATGCCATACCCCTACCTGACATATGTGCACAGTTGTTACTATAGCCAGCATACTGATGTCACAAAGTATACATGCTGCCAGGTACACACACATACCCTGTAACACACATGTGATTGCGGCCATGGTACAGGCATCATTACACACACATTACACATACATACAACACACAAATGTATGACAACACAGATGAGCATTAACTGTGTACCTTATAGTGCTGTGTGCCACTACTTACAGATACCTATGCATGAGGTATGTAATCTGTACAGACTATAGGAAACACACCAGACAGTGTTACCAGGGAATGTAAACATACACCATACTGTAGTGTTTAGGCCTACAACATCAGGTAGTACAACAGTTCATACGTGAGCTGGATTCAACAGCAGTACCACTTACTGAGCATACATGTATTGCTGCTGCCTACGATGGGACACCGCAGTCGTACACAGGGAAGTATGGCACAACATATGTCAATCTACTATGTTTGCATCCCGATAACTGGCACATCTTTCTCTGGCCTCACACCAAGGACACCAACTACCATGACAGACACAAACTCACACTAAGCTATCACACCTTTACAGACCTTGCACACAATCAGTGTCACACTCATTAAATGTCACATAGCTGGTATTGCACTGAGTACATGGGTGTGTGCTTTGTGTCATAGGTAGGTACTATGCTATTGGCCCTGGGCCTAGGGCAGCCTAGCCATATGCTACCCTGACTTTTGGGAAACATGTAATGTGATTTTACTCCTGTGAAATGGTTACACAGAGGTGACTCACAGGGCATATTACCTATCTCCATAACATTCATCAGGGGTATGTATGACATCTACTAATAAGGAGCCTTGTTTGTTAATGCTGGGTGGTTTACTCCAGGGTATGGCATATTTGTGTATAGAAACCTGTACCTCCAGCATGTGCTGTTTAGTGCAGTGACAAGGATTAGGGCCCTAGGTCATGTAGGCTGGACGGATTGTGAGGTGTTGCCATGGTGGTTGGCCAACTGGTATGGCTGTGACATAACTGTGTATGTCCAGCAGTGGTAACCACTGTGTAGGAAGTATGCAAGGCACTCTAGCTGTGGTTATGAGAGTCAGTCTGCATAGGGAATATGTTTGAGGGCATTATCAGTCTTTGTTAGGTATGTCTGTGACCTTTCCAATTGCTGTAGTTCTCATGGGAGGTACATACTGCATAGGACATTGTGAGGTGTAGAGGGATACACTGACTTACATTTCCCTAGCTGACACACCTTTTGTGATGACACGTCCCATGTACAGGGATTACAAGACTAGTGTGCCACTGTAGATATCAAAGGGGAGGCTATTGTACACCTATGTCCCATGTTCCCTTCTGACACCTCCAGTGGTAGGCGGGCAACCACCTATGTGGTAGTTAGTGGGTAACATGTTTTGGAATGGGGTATGGTACTGCATTATGAACACTGGTGTTCAGTCCATGCCTTGGTCACCAGGCACCTGTTGCAGTACATCTGGCCCCATGTCCCCCTCTCTCACTCTCTCTTTATATATATCTATATCTATATATATATATATATATATATATATATATAGACATATAGATATAGATATATATATATATCTATATATAGCTATATATATATATATATATATATATATATATATATATATATATATATATATACATATACATGTACATATAAATATATATATATATATATCAATACATATCCATATATATATATATATATATATATATATATATATATATATATATATATGTATACACACACCACTATATATAACTATATATATTTATTTATATATAAATATATATACATAACTGTAGACAATCATATCTATCTGTATATATATGTATGTATCTACTATATCAATATGTATATACATACTCTATCTATCTATATATCTCTATCTATCTGTACATACCTCTCTATCTATGTACATATATATATATATACACACACACACACTTCTAAACATCCATTGCTGTACATATACATGCACATGTAGCCACATACACTGCCCACCTTTCATGGTGGGAATATCACTTCTGAAACAGTTGTGAGACATACCATTCTGTAATGATATTGCACAGTGTTGTGCATAATGCCTTATGCTGTCCTCAGGCCGTATAGCTGTAGCAGGCCTCACTGGCTCAGTCCCACAGAAGTTCACCACCACATGACATATACCTGCACTGCATGCTGTTTTCAATGCCACACACTACAACCTACATTGATATGTGCACACAGCAACCTTCAACTACATATGTATGTCCAGCCTTCACTAACAGTTGCAGTATGTCCCTTGCCCTACGCACATCTGCATATACATATAGATACAGACTGCTAACACATATGGAGGGTTCACAGTATGTAGATTATTAGATTATGTAGTTTACATTACCTTTGTCTCTGACAGCTTTTTTCTGCTGGCTTGCTGGCTTGCTGGCTTGCTGGCTTGCTTGCTGGCTTGCTTGCTTTTTATTTTTTTTTGGTCTCTGTCTCGGTCTCTGTCTCTCTCTCTCTCTCTCTCTCTCAGTCTCCCTCCAGTTGCTGCAATAATATTATTGCATGTGTGGACTGGCAGTACAGGCTGCTTTTGTAGGTATCTGCACATGTGCATGCGATGGCCTCTGCACCAATTGGTGGCCAGCATTTAGTAATTGCATGCAGCCTGCTGTGTGAGTCAGAAGTTTGGTATATCTCTCATATCTAACGCTGTGTTGTAGCCACTGAAATGCATGTTGTACTGAAACCTGACTGTTGCTTCTTCCAGTTCACTCTTCTCAGTGTGTATGTTAACTCACACCTGCTAATGCTAACACTGTTTACATTGGAGTATGTACTTACCTGTGGGATTTGAGGATTAACTGGCATGCAACAGTAGTTCCTGCAATGTGTTGCTATGACTTTTCTATTTTCCCTTTACATTCACTCCTTGAATGCCTGATATTTGTCTTTACTGGAATGTGTTGCTATGGCTTTCCTATTTTCCATTTACATTCACTCCTTGTAATGCATGATATATTTCTATCAGCACTACATTCTTATATGTTTGCTGTGGCTTGGTGGCACTTCATGCAGTCTGGTGAGCCCAAGGTCTGGGGTTTGACACTTACAGGGGTATTTTATTTTGCTGCTGAGCAGTACTCGGGCCTTGTCATACAGAGTGAATAAGGCACTTTTAAACAGTTGTAAGCAGGAAGCAGGAAGTTAGTGGGGACACCAGCTAGGGATGTGCAGGCTGGGTGTAGGGAAGGTCCATAGCTGCACATTTCTTTAATTGCAATAGCTGTACATATGTTTGACATTTGCTGTGACATTTGAAACCTTCCACCCCTGAGAGAGGGGTGAGGACAACTAAGTATATTGTACTAACAATTATGAATATCAGGCACATGCAGTGCTTGTGAACTGCTATACTGTCATTAGTATGTTAGATGGCTACATCCTTTGATATTTCTATGTTGTACTCCTACATAAGGGCATGCTTGTGGAAGTAATTCTACAGCTATTCGCAGAGTATGTAACAGAAGACAGGCTGATATGCCTGTGTGTTTCTGACACTTGCAGGCCTCAAATACTCTCAGGTATATATTTGACCAGCCTCAGGGAAAGGTACATATCAGTGGGATACACCTGTGATATATTTCAGATATTCTGCAGTTGTGACTGTGGGGTATTCTGAGCATATGTATTACTACGCCATTTCTGACATGCAAGTAGTGTCTACTTTAACTTATTGACAGTTACCATTACGTGGTATTCCCCATCGTTCTGCCTACTCTTAGTACATTTCACAGGGAGTCAGTGGGGCACAGGTAACAGTTGTTTGCAAATCAAGGACATCCCTGTAAATCAGTCACAGTTGGGAGGTCTGGCCTCTTACCTATTCAAATATGGCAGTGTTTATCCTGCTCTAATACTGTGTGGGGTTTATAAGGTGCTACTGTCACATTATTACCTACTAGCATGGCTGTTTCTCATCTCACACTAATGTAATGCAATTCCAGAAGAATTTGCCAGTAAAGATACACAGAACAAGCTTTGTGTAATGGCCTTCCTATTTTCCCTTTACATTCACTCCTTGTATTTCATGATATATTTCTTTCAGCACCAAGTTCTTGTATATCTGCTGTGGCTCAGTGGTAATTCATGCAGAATAGTGTTTCCAAGGTCCGGGGTTCGAGACTGTCAGGGGTATTCTATTTTGCTGATGAGCAGACTACAGGCCTTGTCATACAGAGTGACTAAGGCACTTTTAAGCAGTTGAAAGCGGGTTTGCGTGAGTTTGCGTGATGCTTAGCTACGCTTATCTATGCTTAGCTAAGCGCACACAAGCGCACACCTGCTGACTACTGCTTAAAAGTGCTTACTCCCGCTAACACCCGCGCTAATTTCTTTTAAAGAAAAGAAAATGGGGAAATAGGAAAGTGGTGAAAAAGGGGCACAAAGAGGGAAAGACAGTAGGGAAACCAGCTCGGGATGTGCAGGATGGGTGTAGGGAAGGTCCATAGCTGCCCATTTCTTTATCAGCAACAGCTGTGCATATGTTTGAAATTTGGTGTGAAATTTGAAACCTTCCACCCCTGAGAGAGGGGTGAGGATAACAAAATATGTTGTACTGCCAATTAGAATTATCAGTTTACATGTCCAGCGGACATGTGTGCGAATTGGGCAGCTATGTATGGGGCGTAATTTTTTTGTGGGAACAGAGTGCCCTTTTTTATTTTTTTTTCAGGTGAGAGTGGAATGTGAGGTACAGGAAGTAGGTATATTTGGGGAGGTAGGTTGGGGAGATTAACAAATCAGACAAACAAGACGCATACAGGGGTGGAGTATGACACATGTGGGGGTAAACACAATTGACGGGGAAGGATGTTTGGATATCACGAACCCATGAGCCCACAGATGGCAACAGTGGAACTGAGATCCCCACCCATGGGCAGTTGCCACTGCGCCTTCACAGCCCAGGCCGGGGCTGTGCTGGGGGTTGGATAGGATGGGCAGGCACACCCATGGGTTGCGCCACTCTCGCCTCAAGCTGGTGTAGGGGATCAGTCACAGAACACCTGATATCACTACGCACCACAGACCGGACCCTATGGAGGGTGAGTGGAGGCTCTCCTCCGGCCATGCTTGCAGAGGGGGGATGAGCCCCATCCCCTGCAGTGCTTCCACTCGAAGGTGGCACAGGGCCACCGGAGGAGGAGGTCCCGGCCTGGGCACTGGTGCCAGGTGCACTCGCCAACTGATGTGGGAGAGGTGGGTCCGGTGGAACCCGCCTTCCCTTTTGTCCTATGTTTAGCAGTATTTTATGGCATTTTGGGTTAGTAACAAACAACACCATTCAACATTAGTTGTAACAGCATGCATCATTATTCCCATTAACCAAACACCCATGAATTCCGAACATTGAGCAGCAAGCATAATACATGCATGTTTATAATAACAGTGCACATTCCAACAGCATGCAGGGTTGATTGGTGGCAACAGGCCATCAGGTTTGGATATGTGAACAGGGCACATGCATCAACGTACATGCAGATATGTATGAACCAACAGGACAAATGTCCATGGGAATTAATTGTGAATACGCATACCCAGTTTGGTGTGGAATGGCATAATTTGTGAAAATAGGGTAGGGTGGAGAAATATTACATTAACAGCTTACACTACTTATACATATACTGTACATTCCTAGTAGATGCAGATATATATCCCCTACATGTATTAGTACCGTTTCCTGTATGTAACCTTAGGAATGTTGGTGATGTGGATGTTACTGCTACATTAATATACATTCCATTTTTATTCATATATGTTCATATCTGGCTGTGTTCAGGTACAGCATCCTGCTACATTTGATTTATATAGGTCTAGACAACTGTGGATGTTCAGCATTTCATACAACCATACTATCTCCATAATGCAAGAGTATAGCAACATATCCAAATTGTGGGACGGACACAGTCCAGGTTCTGTACTTTATTTAAGACATTACACTCTTTGGTTGTGGCTGTCTCATTCATTTCATTATGTAGTGAATGCAGTATACCTTTATTCCAGACTTATTACAGCTTTCTTGGTAGCTTCAAACTGTCTTTCTCACACTCTCTCACTTATTTTATATTTACATTTCAGAATGGTACTTAATTCTAGGCTTTATTAACATTTATTACTGGGTTACAACAATCCTTTCCAGCTGACTCACTTATTTCATATGGCAGAATTTACGTATTCGACACTTGTCTATCCTTTATTGATTGATTACCACTCATTTTCAGGCTGAAGCAGTTATCTGATATTACAATACAGGTGGACACTCTATTTGAGACTTGTTTAATCTTTATTACTGGATTGCAATACACTCTTTTCCAGGCTGCATCACTTATCTTATCTTACAATACTAGCAGAATATTTATTCTAGGCTTATTTCACCTTTATTACTGGGTTACAACACTGAACTCTTTTACAATCTGCCTCACTTATATTCTATAATTTTTATTTTATTTTTATTTTTATTTTACATTTGTTGACCGGGTTAGTCCGACTGAAATCAAAGTCCATTTTCAGCGGAGGCCCGGGGAGATAAGCTCCAGACACAATACAAGAACAAAAAATAGTTGAGAAAGAAGAAAAAACATTGATTATATATAGTATTATAATTTTAGTTATAGGTGTAGTTAAGAAGGGAATACAGGTAGAAGTACTTACAGACAGTCAATGTTCCATTTTAAAGTTAGTAGTAGACAAACAATATCAAATTAGCTAAGTAATTACATACATTATGTTGATTTATGAAGCACAACTCATGCTTAACATGCTTAACAATACCAGCTAAATATTTACTAACCTGCCTGGTGGCGCAACCTCAGCAGCCTTTCAGCATAGGCTCACTGATTCATGGAACAAACACCTGCAGCTGTAATATAAATGAAAAAATATTGGAACATACCTCTCCATACTATAGGCTAGGATAGCATTTCTTACATACGTAATTACATGGATACTTACTCAGTAGTGGGGCATTGGGCATTTGATGGGTCTCCTGGATCCAACGGTTCAGTTGATCCTCCTTACATTGCTTCAGGTCTGCATGGTGGTGACGGACCTGTTCACCAGTCCTCTGAATGCCTGTGGCACTGGTGAGATCATGTGACAACCGGTTCCACGCCTCTGCCTTATACGCACCCCATTGAACCTGGCCCTGCATGAGTTGTGCTTCATGATCATGGACTAGGAGCCAAACCATATATTTTGACTCCTCAACACCCTATCTTTGTGCTCTAAAGCGATTTCCCTCTCCTGCACCTGCCATCCTGACTGCAAATGGGTACCACAATCAGTTATGGTGTGTATTCCCGCCTATGGGGCTTATATATGCCGGTTTTCCCGCACTTATCTCTGATTGGCCATTTTGGATATTTATCAGCTTAAAGCAAATCTGCTTTGTCATGGTTCTATTTTCATTCATTCCTATATATATGCTAATAATGTGTTTCTCAGTACAACTGTCATGGCTTAGTGGTTCAGTACTTTGACTATGGTGCACAGTATCCAGGGTTCGACCCTTGGCATTGCTTTTTTATTTTACTACTGTCTAGACAGGCTAGGAGGAGTGTCTGTGTAAAGGCAGCTTTGATACAGCTTGCCCAATGTTGTCCTCCGGTAAGCTGGTTGGCGCGCTGCGCAGCTCCGCGCAAACGGATTACACTGGATAACATGTTATTTAGCTATGAGCACTCATATTACGCTGGGTGAAGCGCTGCTGAGCTACGGGCACTCATATGCAGCTTGTTAAAGTGCTGCTCACCTATGGGCACTCATATGCAGCTTGTTAAAGCGCTGCTCAGCTATGGGCAATTATAATCCTTTTTTTTATAAATTATTCTGTCGGATTTTTTCACAAATACATGGCCCATTTCATTACATTTTACTTAAATTATAGTTTTATATATATATATATATATATATATATATATATATATATATATATATATATATATATATATATATATATATATATATATATATATGTCAGGGAATTGTTTCATACTTATTTAAATAAAAATGGTGAATGATGTTGTGGGGGCTCGAACCATAACTACCTCCTCTTTGGCCAACGTCTCTACTGCTACGCTATTGCTACTTGGCTTAATTTGCATATGTAGATCTTATATGCTTTTCATTGTCTGCTAACTGTGGCTGAGCGAAGGGCATAACCGTGCAAATGAGCGCAAATGCGGGTAAACATTTTTGAAATTATAAAAAAAAATATTAAACTGCTATTTTTACTTTTCACACATTTTCAGTAGGGTTTATAGTCTGTGGGGATGTGTGGTGTTGTGTTCCTTGACATTTCTAAGGACTCGCTCATGGGTGTTTACTTTCAGGCCTCTGACTCTTCTGGGGGTGTCTCCCTTTGCAGTACTCGGCATTCGGACATGCCCCCTACCTTCCTACATGGACCGTGTTAGCCTAGGGTATGATTCAACATGCCCTCATGAATATGTATGGCATGCTGACGTCATACCGTTCAACTGCAGCCTCCTAGTAAGACATATTAAGTCTTACACGGAGGTTTCGTGAATCCGGCCCTTAATCTAACTCATACTATATAAATACATACAAAACTTAGTAACTGTGAATAAAAATAATATACAAATATATAAACAAATAGGTGTACAAAGATTTTATTTGACAGATTTAAGTCTTCTATTCTGTAATACTGGTTTAAAGGCACCTTGTCATTGAGCCCCGGTTTCTTGTCTGCCCTAAATCTTATAATCCATTTCAATTCACAGCCTTCTGTGAAATTCTTAACATCTCCTCCCCAAATACTGGGACTCATGACTTGTAGTACTGAGAACTTAAAATGATGTGTCAAACCTGCTGCTAGTGTATGTCTTGCTAACGCATTGTGCTCAGATCCAATGCATATGTGGTACAGATGTTCTCTCATCCTTTCTCTCAACTTCCTGTCGGTTTTAACTATATAAAATACATTGCAAGACATGCACCTAGAAGATAGACTACATGTTCTGTTTGACAATCCGCATGTATATAAAAAATATGTTTGTGCTGTGTAACTGGATGTATAAAATAAGTCCTAGTATCTCTTTAATTACAATAATTACATCTAAGACAAGGTTTCGTACCATTTGCTATGTTATCATTAGTTCCCTTTCTGGAGCTCTTTGAATGACATAAAATCTGTTTTAGATTATTTCTGTTCTTAAAAATAAACTTTGGTTGTTCTCCTACTATTGCTCTAATACCTTCATCTAGTGTTAAAATATCTCAATGTTTCAGTACTATATTCTTCATTGTATTAGTATCTAAGGTATAGAACATTGGCATTTTCATTTGATTGCCTGTACTATCTTTTAACTCTTCACTCAAATGAGTGCTTGCACTAGAAAAATATGGACATGCTTTAGTTGTTCTTACTGAACAAACTTCTTCAATGGCCATATTCACCTCATTCAATTTATAATTTATATCTAACAGTCTTGCCTTTAAATCTAGTAGCTCCAGGTCATATCCCTCTTGTGTTGGATTTAACCTGCAAGCACTAATGGCTTGCCCTTTAGCTACATTTTTAAAGACATACTGGGGGTGCATGCTCTTTCTGTGTAACAGAGTATTCCTGTGACATGCCTTCTTGTGTACCCCCGTATTCAATAATCCATTCTCCAGTCTCTCAATACATATGTCTAGAAATTATATACTGTTTCATGAATGATCCATTGTAAAACTCAAATGATCAGTCAAGAAATTTATTTCTGATAGAAAATTCATATAAAGATACTTCATCGCCTGTCCAAATTAAAAACAAATCATCCACGAAACATCTATAAAATCCAACATACAGTTTATAACTCTCTAAAACAAATATTTTTTTCTCTTCCCAACTGGCCATCACAATGTTGGTGTAGCTGTTAGCGCATGAAGTGCCCATTGCCACGCCATTATTTTGAATATATGTTTCCTCATCAAATATGAAGATATTGTTGTACAAAATCGTCTCTAAGAAGAGAGTCAGTAAATCTACAAATCTTATTTCATTCGTTGAATGCATCATCATATAAATATGTACTTTCTCAATGCCTTGTTCATTAGGTATTACAGTGAAAAGACTCTTCACATCTAGTGTAACCAATATATAATGTGCATCGTTCATTGCACTTCTCATATAATCATATAAATCTAATAGAAATTGTTTACTATCTTTTAAAATATAAGTGTTAGCATCAACTACTGGTCTAAAAAAGTGTTCTAAATAAATAGATAAGGGCTCAGTCACCCAACCTCTCCCAGCTACAATGGGTCTCATTAGAGGGTTATTAAGACATTTGTGTACTTTAGAAAGTCCTTGAATGATGGGTATTAATGGGTTGCTCACCCTTAAAAATTTAAACACTTCTAAACTAATATAACCACTCTTCAAAATATCATCTAACATGTCACAAATTCTAAAGACTTTGGGCCGGATTCACGATGGCTTGCACGGAGTCTAAGAGTAGAGTAAGACTCCATGCAGCCATCATGTCTGACGAGCGATCCAGGAACAGCCTGTAGGGGTGTGTAAGAGAGCTCCTAAAACATCTCCTACATGGCCAGGGCTGGGATATGCAAATTACCTCACTTGCAGCCGAAAGGCATGCAAATGAGGTAAATTTGCAATCCAGGAAGCACAAACTTGTCCGAGTAGGAGATGTGTTAGCTGCAGAAATGTACTCAGTTGACAACTGAGTACCATTCTGCAAATAGCACAATGTAGCCTTGTCAGCTCTAAATAAAGGTAGCATATGGTTGAGGAAGCATGCCAATGGCCAAATATATGGCCATTGGAAAGTTTCCCAGACGCAAAATTAAAATAAAAAGAATTTTGTTTTCAGCGATTTCCGATGTTTAAGCATAGCGCAGTGCCACGCAAATGGGGTGCGCTATAAAAATCATAAAATAAGACAATAAAAGCCACAAACATGGAATTTATGAAAATTGTTAAATGACAATGTAAGGGAATAGCAGGTTGAAGACAACATGGCCACGGAGTAGGGGTTGCTAAGGGGAGAAGCCCAGTCTAAGACATGTAACCAAGCATTAGTAGGCAAGCCTATGTAAATGAGTGTTAGGATAGTGAATCACACTTTTACATAGCAAATGAGCACAGTCAGTGGAGTGTAGGAGTAGGATATGGGGAGGAACAGAGTAGGAGATAGGTGACATCACAAGGGGGGTATGTATGAAAGTAGTGAAGCTCATTGGAGCACAGTGGCATGTGTTAGCTGTCAGTTAGACAGCATGGAAACAGGTGTGTCAACAGGTAGGCCAGGGAAAGCCAAAAAATGGAAGGTGTATACTGTGGATAACACTGAAGTTTCTTGCTGAGCAGGTATGCGCATGTTTGCGTGTCTGTAAACTCGAGAAAGACAGAGTGCACGCGTGGAAGCGTGAGTGCGCGTGTTTAAGCTGGAGTAAGCATGTATAAGGCTGTTGGAAGACCTGTAAGCGTGTTTGCACTGGTGTGTGCGCATTTTAACCTGAATAAGCAAGTTTTAGTCCGTCTAAGCATGTGTGCGCACGTGTGAGCTGCTGTGAGCGTGTTTTCGCTTGTATGCGCGTTGCTCCCCCGAGGAAACAGAAAGGAAAAAGGAAGCACAACAAATAGTAGGCAGCTAACATGGAATACTAGTAGAGCTAGCAGGTGCAAACAATCAGAATCAGGCAATTACACAGGCAGAACACTAGCCCAGCCCAGCACTTAAAAGTCTGCAAACAACAGTGCAGTTTGTTTCTCTCAAGAGACACTGCAACACTGGAGTAAGCTACTAGAAGTGAAAACTGAAAAAGCTACACTCAGGCAAAAAATGCTAGGGGCTGCCATTGCTGTTATAAGGTGACATATGCAACATGCTAAGGGTAGTGACAATGCAAATGCTGCTGGACAACCCACAGTGAGGAGACGGAGAAGAGTGTACAGGCCCAGGGTCACCTACCAGGGGTTACATGAGCTGGAGATAGTGGAGCACTATAGAGTGGACAGAGACCTTCTGCAGCAAATTGTTGAGCTGTGCAGGTGACGCCTCACACACAGAACCAACAGAGGGGAACCCATCCCAGTGGAAACCAAGGTATGTGTTGGCCTAAGAATACTAGCAACAAGTACCTTTCAGAGACCAACTGGTGATATGATGGGGATATCACAGGCATCAGCATCCAGGGTACTGCACCAGTTCCTGGATTCCATGTCAGCACATGTCAGTGATCATGTATATTTCCCCAATTGTATTGGCCAGCAATATGCGTCTCTTCCAGCAAATAGCAGAATACCCTGAGGTAGTGGGTGCAATAGATTGCATGCATATACGCATCAAAGCACCAGCCGGTGAGCGGGGCAGGGCCTACATTAACTGCAAGGGCTTCCCCTCCATCAACTGCCAGGTCATGTGTGATGCCCAGGGCATAATAATGAATGTGTGTGCTGGCTGCCCTGGAAGCTACCATGATTCCCATATCTGGCATCTGACGCAGCTGTACCAGACATTTGCCAATGGGGACATCCCACATGGTCACTTATTGGGGGATGCTAGCTATGCACTGGAGCCGTGGCTGATGACACCCATCAGAAATGCACACACACCTGAACAGGAATGCCATAATGAGGCACACGCACAAACACGAAATGTAATTGAGTGTGTGTTTGGGTTGCTCAAGTCACGGTTCCAGTGCCTGGACACATCTGGTGGAGCCTTGCAATACTCACCAACTACATGTACCCAAATTGTCATGGTATGTGCTGTGTTACATAATATGATTCTGTGAAAACAGCTGCAGCAGGACCAGCATAGGCCTGGACCAAACAGCCCCCCACCAGTGCCAAGGCCATCACAGGCAGAGCGTGACTCGGAGGAGGAACAACCTGAGCCTGCCCCAGTAAGCAGAAGGAGGCATGCCCAGTATGCCTTGGCCTTGGCAAAGAGGCAACGCATAGCACATACACTGGCTCAGTAGGAACCCTGGAAATGAAACCTCTCTCTGACTCGCACATATAGTAAAAGGGATGCCTAACTTGACACTACCTGTTTCCAAACATATATAGGGAGTGCAGTATGTGCATCTGACATAGGCAGCCCTGCAGCACCACCTGAGGCATGATTGCCATGTGTTAAGCAATGTAAGTTAGTGCTAAACAGCATTTACCACCATGTAGTATATGCAAACTTGATGACCTTGAGGATCATCCTACCCTCACCAAACATGAGGCTACAATATGAAGACAAGATGATCAATTACAGCAATTGACTTAAGTATTGGTGTCAGTGAAAGGGGATACAATGCCTGTCAGCCTGGGATGACATGCTCGACAAGACATGATGCTTCACTAGGGAAGGATTTCACCTATCACCTGGTTCGTTTTGGATATTGCCAAAGGCTCTTGTCACCCCCATAGTGCCATTTTTAGGTAAGGCTCAAAACACAAACCCACCTCCATAGGTATCACAAGGGATAAGAAACTATAAGTAATGCTACTCAATGCCAGAAGTCTAAACTAAAAGATGCACGCACACCAAACTCTCCTCAGCATGGAGAATGCTGATATCTGTGCAGTAACAGAAACCTGGTTCATGGCTCCCAAGAGCACCCTAGCATTAACAGGTTACACCTCATACCATGCTTTACAGCTGCAAAACATGGAACAAACTACAAAAGCAGGGTGAGTATCAATATTTTTCAAAGATACCCACACCCCCCGGTTGGTGGCACAGCATGAAGCATCGGAGACTATCCATGTGCAACTAACAGTGGCTAAAACCACCTTCCAGTTCATAGCCTGCTACAGACCACCTTCCTAAACCCAGGAACCACACTTGGCTAACTGGAGAACACATGAAAATATGAATGTCTCTCCAAACACCATTATATTGGGTAACTTCAACTACCCAAACATAGACTGGGAGCATTACCCTAGCCCCAACACCCTAGCCCAAAGGTTCCCACAATTTATAAACCAAAATGCTATGGAACAACTTGCTACCACTCCCACAACAGGGGAAAACATACTGGACCTGATCATCACCAACATGGGGACTCTATGCCCAAGACCAGAAGTGTATCCCTCACTGGTAAGATCAGACCAGAGAGTAATCTCACTGGATATTCACATCCCGATTCCAGCCCATGGCCAGAAAAACACAGTGAAAATTATTCACTAAAGCAAATGTCACACTCCTCAAAACTGAGGTGGAACCCTTCACAACCCCTGTGCCTGTGGAAAATATGGCCCAGACCTCATAACCCTTTATAAACGCATTCTATGAACACCTTCATGAATGCATGGATCATGCAATCCCAAATAAAAGCAAGACCCAATCCTCCAAAGCCAGGCATCATGTCCGGTGGACCCCAGCCATAAACAAACCAAACGATACAAGGTGGAAGCTACTATATGATAGATCAAAATCCCAAAAAGGGAAGGCATCTCTGGTCAGTATTATTGAAAAACTACAGCCACACATAAGATCGTCTAAGGCCATTTTTGAGATAAAAAATGTACAGGACACCAAGGATAATCACAAGGCATTCTTTACTTATGGTAGGAACCTGTGTGGAAATCCTCAGATATGCTCAGAAGTAGTCCAAAATGACAAACAATACACCGAACCCACAGACATTGCCAACATCTGAGCTGACAGGTTCAATGCAAACTTCTCCCCCCCTCCCCACAAAAAGGGCAAATATCTATCCCAGCAGAGTGCTGGCCCCCTGACATCGCACATGCTCAGGTAACAGCCAGCCTCTCCAAAGCAAAACACACAGCATCAATGGGACCAGATGGTGTCCTGGGCTGTGTCCAACATGAACCCCAAGAAGAATTGAACACAACATAAAACCACTGCTCAATCTCAGCCTTACCACAGGATATGTACCCAAAGAGCAGTGTACAGCAACAGTGGTCCCTCTCCACAAAGGTGGTGCCTCAATGGATACTGCAAACTATCACCCCAGAAGCCTGACTAGCTTGGTCTGCAAAGCTATGGAAAGGATCATCATGGACCTCAGAAATAAACATATTGGGGACCTACAGACACTGGATCCTACCCAGTTTGGCTTTGTTAAGGGCAGATCCTGCCTCTTAAACCTGGTTGTGTCATTTGAAACAGTCACCAAGGCCATTGACGAGGGGAAGGTGGTCCACACAGCCTACCTGGACCTTGCAAAAGCCTTCCATACAGTACCCCACTTGGTCATCATAGATAAGATCACCAGCTTCAATATAAACCCCTATGTTACTAGATGGGTTGCAAACTGGCTCAAGGACAGAACCCACATGGTCAGAAATGCTGGAGCCATGTCAGACCCCAAACCAGCTACAAGTGGCATCCCACAAGGCTCAGTCCTGGGACCTCCCTTGTTTGGTATATATTTCTCAGAGGTACAGGCCAACACAGAAGGACTGTTGGTGAACAAGTTTGCAGATGACTGCAAACTGGGCACCATAATCGACCCTCCAGCTGACACAAGCATCCTACAAAAGGGCCTCATAGAAACAGACAACTGGTGCCAGAGCCATGTCCTCAAGCTAAACGCAAAACAGTGTATAGTCCTCCCCTTTGTCAAAAACTAAGTGCCCACAAATTACCACATAGGTGGTAACCCATTAAGTATGGAAGAAGTGATAAGGGACCTGGGGACCCAAGCTGATAGCAATCTCTCATTCGATAACCATGTGGCCAAACTGTTTAGAAAAACATTTCATATAGCCCAGCTAATTATGAAGGTATTCACATCTACATCAGGGGAGATCATCGTGCCTCTTAACTCATCCCTCATCAGGCCCATAATTGAGTACAATGCCCCTTGTGGGATGTACCTTATCAGACACCTGCAGCAGCTGGAAAGACCACAAAAGTACCTCACCAGAAGGATCAAAGGGTTCAAACACATGCCATTTGCTGCCCGGTTAAAGAAACTGCTGCTCCACTCAGTGGCATACCGCCTGCCCAGAGGCAATCTGTGTCTGATGTATAAAGCCATGTACAACCAATCAATGGACATGCTGCACCTCGGAAAATCAGAATCCCATTAAGCTACGCATTCAAGAGACCTGAACCTTAGGAATGAAATAAATAGGACATGCTGGAGTGACAGATTCATAACCCAGAGGCTCCCCCCACTCTTGAGTAAACCCCCACTCCAGGTTAGCCAGAGTCCCTCATTGACTCTCTTCAAGAGGAATCTTGATGAGTGGATGGGAGATTGTAGGTTTACCCTGGGTATCACTTCCATGTCACTGTTAGACAGAGGCACAGTATACTAACCTTGCAAAATGTCATGGCAAACTCCACTTAAAATGTGTGTTGAAAGCCAAACACACTCTGGCTAGGATTATAAATGCCCTAGGGCAGATAGTCTAGTATGAACCTATGAAGAGAATCACACACATCAACTAGTACAAC
Source organism: Protopterus annectens (assembly GCF_019279795.1). Classification (NCBI taxonomy): domain Eukaryota; kingdom Metazoa; phylum Chordata; order Ceratodontiformes; family Protopteridae; genus Protopterus; species Protopterus annectens. Next base: position 1,494,856,145 of record NC_056726.1, read on the forward strand.
TGTGGTCAATGTGGAGTAATGTTTGCCAATGTCCACCCAAGTTGGTGAATACACCGCAATGTCGGACAAGCCTGGTTTAAGTAGGCCATAGCTGAACAAAATGCAACATGCTCATAGTTGCCCAACTGGCCCTTAACCACTCTGGTCTGCTTAGTATGAACATTTAAAGCAGTGATGGGACTCAAACCCATGATACTGTGCACCATAGTGAAAGTTCTGAACCACTACACCATGACAGTACTGCAGTGTTCAGCCAGTATGAGAGATTGTTGCCAAGTCTTTGCAAACTATCACATGGAAACCCTGCAGGCACAGCATAATCCCTGTTGAGTTATGACACAAAGGAGTCTGTCAGTAAGAACACAACATGACTTCCAGCACACACAGTACAAATGTCAATATTGGTCATGTTCACACACAACCAGAAATGTAGTGGACTCCAGATCACAACATATGGAAAGGTCACACTGGGCATGCTCACACACTTGGATAAATGAGACATATGTCAGGCAACAAACCATGGATCTGGCAGTTGTATGTGTTAAGCCAGGAACCTCCCACAATCCAGCAATCCACCCTGTGCACACAGTTAAATGACAACAGACACATATATTAATATACTGGAACCCTGTCATGATCAAACATGTTACGCAGATACAGAAGTTGTTCATAGAAACTGGGAAAGCTATGGCAATAAAGACCTGCAAACAGTAGCAGCAACAAATATTGTTCATCCCGAACATAAACATAGGTACAGAGGTCAATACTAGGCTGTCTGCCCTAGGGAATTCATAAGCCTAGGGAGAGTGTATTTGGTGTCCACCTCCCCAGTAGAGTAGCCTACTGTGCCTCTGTAAAGTAGGTCACAGAAGGCACCCTTTAAGGATAGTTTGCTGTGCCTCTGTCAAGCAGGGACACAGTGGAGATCCCAGGGGTGAAATTGCAATTTCCCATTCATGCGGCTGTATTTCGCTGGAAGAGGGTTGGCGAGGGGCTATGTCTAACTTTAATTGGGATTCAATTCCGGAGTGAGGGGAGCCTCTGGGTAATGAATCTGTCCCTGCAGCATGTCCTATTTATTTTTGTGCTGAGGTTTAAGTCCCTGAAGTGTGTAGCTCTAAGTGTCTTGGATGTTTTGAGGTGGAGCATGTCCATTACTTCTGGGTTTGAAATGGCTGCATACGTCAGGCATATATCTCCTCTGAGTAGGCATTAAGCAACTGAGTAGAGCTGGAGATCCTTTAGTTGAGCTGCATAGGACATCTGTGTGTAGCCCATGATCCTCTTGGAGAGGTACTGTTGTGTTCACTGTAGTTGCTGCAGGCGTTGGGTAAGGTACACCCCAAAAGGGGCATTGTAGTCAAACATGGGCATGATGAGTGACTAGTAGAAAGCCACAATGACCTCCCATGATCTACATGCAAACACCCATGTGATAAGGAGGGCTATATAAAGGTCTTTGCAATGACTCTGTCAATGTGATTAGCAAAGGAGAGGTTATGATCTATGTGGGTCTGAGGGATATTGCTCTGTTATGTAGTAGCTTCCTCCTTCTGTTGTACAGCTTATATATGGCTGGGGTCAACCAGACAGGTCTCCTGTTTTGGAGGAGTCATGGTTTTATTTGGGATAGCATGATCAATGCATACCTGCAGGTGCTCATACAATGGGTTTGTAAAGGATTCTGCAGATTGGGCTGTATTATCCTCCAGCACGGGGCCTTTGAAGTATTCCACCCCAGTCTTCACAAGTGCAAAGTCAGCTTTTGAGAAATTCTTTACAGTGATTTTCTTGGCTGGGGGTAGGGACGGGATATGGATGTCCAGGGAAAGTTGTTTATGGTCTGATCTTAACAATGACGGTTCTACCTCTGGTGTGGAACATAGAGTCCCCATGTTGGTGATGATCAGGTCCAATATGTATTCCCCCTTGTGGGTGTGGTGACTGGTTGTGCCATAGCACATGGATTCGCAAATTGTAGTGGCTGTAGGGTGATGCTGTTGAGGGCCTGAGTAGTATCCCCAGTCAATATTTGTGTACCTGAAGTCAACCACTATAATAGTGTGTGTGAAGACCTGAATATCCTACACTGTTCCCAGGAAAGCCAAGTGTGGTTACTGGGTATTGGAGGGCGGTGGTCTGAACTACACATCAAACCAAAAGGCAGTTTTGCACAATGGTAGTTGTATATGTATGGCCTGTCATGCTTAGTGCAGTGGTACCAACCCAGAGGTGTGTGTATCTCTGATGTATATGGATAGACCCCTCTACTTGTGTTGTGTGTTACAAGTCCTGTGGTCACGAAGCATGCTATAGAACATAACCTGGCTGTGCCAGTGTGCATATGGGACCCTGAACTAGGCGTCTGTTAATGCACAGATATTTTGTTATCCCCCATACTGAGGGATAGTTAAAAATGTACATTCCTCTTTGGAAAGACTGATGATGTCAGCACCCTATAAATACAGCAGGAAAAGGGAAATCATCCAGTAATACGAATAGCGCGCTGTGCTAATGCATTTGGGGGGCAGGGGTGTGTGTATGTATGTAATTCTCTATGAAAGGAATGGCCTTTTGGAAGACTGGGATAACACACTAAGGGGGGGGGGGGGGCAGGGGTGTGTGTATGTATGCAATTCTCTATGAAAGGAATGGCCTTTTGGAAGACTGGGATAACACAATAAAAGATGTACATTCCTCTTTGGAAAGACTGATGATGTCAGCACCCTATAAATACAGCAACAGCAGGAGAAAGGAAATCATCCAGTAATACGAATAGCGCGCTGTGCTAATGCGTTTGGGGGGCAGGGGGGGCAGGGGTGTGTGTATGTATGCAATTCTCTAAGAAAGGAATGGCCTTTTGGAAGACTGGGATAACACACTAAAAGATGTACATTCCTCTTTGGAAAGACTGATGATGTCAGCACCCTATAAATACAGCAACAGCAGGAGAAAGGAAATCATCCAGTAATACGAATAGCGCGCTGCGCTAATGCGTTTGGGGGGCAGGGGTGTGTGTATGTATGCAATTCTCTATGAAAGGAATGGCCTTTTGGAAGACTGGGATAACACACTAAAAGATGTACATTCCTCTTTGGAAAGACTGATGATGTCAGCACCCTATAAATACAGCATCAGCAGGAGAAAGGAAATCATCCAGTAATTCGAATAGCGCGCTGTGCTAATGCGTTTGGGGGGCAGGGGTGTGTGTATGTATGCAATTCTCTATGAAAGGAATGGCCTTTTGGAAGACTGGGATAACACACTAAAAGATGTACATTCCTCTTTGGAAAGACTGATGATGTCAGCACCCTATAAATACAGCAACAGCAGGAGAAAGGAAATCATCCAGTAATATGAATAGCGCGCTATGCTAATGCGTTTGTGGGGCGGGGGGGGCAGGGGTGTGTGTATGTATGCAATTCTCTATGAAAGGAATGGCCTTTTGGAAGACTGGGATAACACACTAAGGGGGGGGGGCAGGGGTGTGTGTATGTATGCAATTCTCTATGAAAGGAATGGCCTTTTGGAAGACTGGGATAACACACTAAGGGGGGGGGCAGGGGTGTGTGTATGTATACAATTCTCTATGAAAGGAATGGCCTTTTGGAAGACTGGGATAACACACTAAAAGATGTACATTCCTCTTTGGAAAGACTGATGATGTCAGCACCCTATAAATACAGCAACAGCAGGAGAAAGGAAATCATCCAGTAATACGAATAGCTCGCTGTGCTAATGCGTTTGGGGGGCAGGGGTGTGTGTATGTATGCAATTCTCTATGAAAGGAATGGCCTTTTGGAAGACTGGGATAACACTCTAAGGGGGGGGGGGGCAGGGGTGTGTGTATGTATGCAATTCTCTATGAAAGGAATGGCCTTTTGGAAGACTGGGATAACACACTAAAAGATGTACATTCCTCTTTGGAAAGCCTGATGATGTCAGCACCCTATAAATACAGCAACAGCAGGAGAAAGGAAATCATCCAGTAATATGAATAGCGCGCTGTGCTAATGCATTTGGGGGGCAGGGGTGTGTGTATGTATGCAATTCTCTATGAAAGGAATGGCCTTTTGGAAGACTGGGATAACACACTAAAAGATGTACATTCCTCTTTAGTAAGACTGATGATGTCAGCACCCTATAAATACAGCAACAGCAGGAGAAAGGAAATCATCCAGTAATACGAATAGTGCGCTGTGCTAATGCGTTTGGGGGGCAGGGGTGTGTGTATGCATGCAATTCTCTATGAAAGGAATGGCCTTTTGGAAGACTGGGATAACACACTAAGGGAGGGGGAGCAGGGGTGTGTGTATGTATGCAATTCTCTATGAAAGGAATGGCCTTTTGGAAAACTGGGATAACACACTAAGGGGGGGGGCAGGGGTGTGTGTATGTATGCAATTCTCTATCAAAGGAATGGCCTTTTGGAAGACTGGGACAACACACTAAAAGATGTACATTCCTCTTTGGAAAGACTGATGATGTCAGCACCCTATAAATACAGCAACAGCAGGAGAAAGGAAATCATCCAGTAATACGAATAGCGCGCTGTGCTAATGCGTTTGCGGGGCAAGTGGGGGCAGGGGTGTGTGTGTATGTATGCAATTCTCTATGAAAGGAATGGCCTTTTGGAAGACTGGGATAACAAACTAAGGGGGGGGGGCAGGGGTGTGTGTATGTATGCAATTCTCTATGAAAGGAATGGCCTTTTGGAAAACTGGGATAACACACTAAAAGATGTACATTCCTGTTTGGAAAGACTGTTGATGTCAGCACCCTATAAATACAGCAACAGCAGGAGAAAGGCAATCATCCAGTAATACGAATAGCTCGCTGTGCTAATGCGTTTGGGGGGCAGGGGGGGGCAGGGGTGTGTGTATGTATGCAATTCTCTATGAAAGGAATGGCCTTTTGGAAGATTGGGATAACACACTAAGGGGGGCAGTGTGTGTATGTATGCAATTCTCTATGAAAGGAATGGCCTTTTGGAAGACTGGGATAACACACTAAGGGGGGGGGGGCAGGGGTGTGTGTATGTATGCAATTCTCTATGAAAGGAATGGCCTTTTGGAAGACTGGGATAACACACTAAAAGATGTACATTCCTCTTTGGAAAGACTGATGATGTCAGCACCCTATAAATACAGCAACAGCAGGAGAAAGGAAATCATCCAGTAATACGAATAGAGCGCTGTGCTAATGCGTTTGTGGGGCAGGGGTGTGTGTATGTATGCAATTCTCTATGAAAGGAATGGCCTTTTGGAAGACTGGGATAACACACTAAAAGATGTACATTCCTCTTTGGAAAGACTGATGATGTCAGCACCCTATAAATACAGCAACAGCAGGAGAAAGGAAATCATCCAGTATTACGAATAGCGCACTGTGCTAATGCGTTTGGGGGGCAGGGGTGTGTGTATGTATGCAATTCTCTATGAAAGGAATGGCCTTTTGGAAGGCTGGGATAACACACTAAAAGATGTACATTCCTCTTTGGAAAGACTGATGATGTCAGCACCCTATAAATACAGCAACAGCAGGAGAAAGGAAATCATCCAGTAATACGAATAGTGCGCTGTGCTAATGCGTTTGGGGGGCAGGGGTGTGTGTATGTATGCAATTCTCTATGAAAGGAATGGCCTTTTGGAAGACTGGGATAACACACTAAAAGATGTACATTCCTCTTTGGAAAGACTGATGATGTCAACACCCTATAAATACAGCAACAGCAGGAGAAAGGAAATCATCCAGTAATACGAATAGCGCGCTATGCTAATACGTTTGGGGGGCAGGGGTGTGTGTACGTATGCAATTCTTTATGAAAGGCATGGCCTTTTGGAAGACTGGGATAACGCACTAAAAGATCTACAGTCCTCTTTGGAAAGACTGATGATGTCAGCACCCTATAAATACAGCAACAGCAGGAGAAAGGAAATCATCCAGTAATACGAATAGCGTGCTGTGCTAATGCGTTTCACTCACGTATCTTAACATAGTTAGGCAGGGATTTGATTCCTACAAATGCCATGTGTGCGTTTATCACACAGTTTGTCAATGTGTTGTGTGTTTTGCTTTTATTATTGTATGTCATATTATTATAACAGTAATTTCAATGCACACATCAGGTATGTGTGTGCCACATACAGATATGTACTTGTGACTTTTAATAGTTCCTATGTGTGAAGCCTGCCCCATATGAATACAGTTGTTACCTTTGCCAGCATGTGCCGCAGCTTACCAGACCTTAGGCCATACATGTATGTTGGTGACAATGCAGGCTACTGCAGTGATCTGTGTCCTAGGCCAACTATGTGACACACACCCATGAAAGCTTTGATAGATTAATGTGGGTGAGGGTTCATGTCTGGAGTATTTGTCAGACATGTTAAAACATAGCAAAGTCTGTGAGTGATGGACACCCAGTGTAGGTGTATGGCAACTGTTGCTGATATGCATACAGACATCTTCTTGTTTAGGTGATACACCGAGGGACTGCAGAATACGTTTGGAAATGTGAATATCACAGGAAAGACAAGATAACACTTGTCCACATGTACACACCATTACCTGTTCTACATGATGGGTGCTACCACCTACATGGTACTGTTGGAATACTATGTTAACTACATGCCGATGCCAATTCCACAGTTGCGTTACAGAAATACAGCATGGCTTGGACAACAGGTATCTGTCCGTATGATACCCTTGTGGTGGTTAGGTGTGTCATGTGTAGAATGCATTGTAGGCCACTGTATGTATTTGCAGTCATGGATGGACATATCCATAGTGTGTTGGCATGTACGTGAGACTGCTATATGCCAAAGAGTATTTTTCCCAGGGATGTGTGGGGCTCAGTAAGAATGGCTACTGGTATAGTGTAGTACTGCAGGGATATCACTGACACCAGGTTCCTACATCTGTGTATCAGTTGAGGAGACACCATGTAATGACCACTGAATGTCAGGCTATGTAAGCTGTGTATACTACCAGAATGCAGACCATTGACATTTGGAAACCGTATCACCCACAGCATACTGTCAATCCATGTCATGTTCCATGCTAACCATGTTCACAAATGTACACCTGCAACTCAGTGCTGCAAACATCACACATGTACTGTCCACACCCCAATACATGCAGGGACAGGTACACACAACAGCCTTGTGGCACATGTGCAGACAGTACACTTTGGGAATTAACACTGGTGTATACAAAACTGCAATGACAAACATAGGTAATGCATCATGCATGCTAGAATATACCCACAACAATATCATTACACAGTACTGTTAACAACATGATAATATTACTACAGTGCTATGTAGTTACCCTGTGCATCAGCACCATGCTACCCTGTTCCTGCATCAATGTTACAGATGACAGGAGGTGGCACAGTTCCATCATATGCACAGGGTGTGTACTTAGTTTGCCAGAGTCTGCCATTGACACATCCAATTGACATGTATGTGTGTGTGTGTGTGTGTGTTAGTGAGGGACAACAGTACAACATGGGGCAATGTTGCTGCAATGGGTGTGTATGTGTTCGCCCTAGGTGTTAGCATTATGTGTGTGTGTATGCATGCACACAGTTCCACCACGTGGCTGCCATATACGGTTGTTTGTGGACAGCCACAGACTGTACCTGCCAGGTCATACAGATCACTGTTTCTGGCCACGGACACGATACCTGTGCCTGGCAGGGGTGCCACGCACAGTATCAGGTACTAAGCCAGACTGGGTACTGTCATGAGAAGCAGTGGGTTGTTGACTGGACACATGTCCCTACTGGGACTGTCCAGAGCCATGTGAACATGGTCTTCTTGGATGGTCTAATGACAGCACAGACCCAGCATTGCTGGGGCTGGTACTGGCACTATGGAAGCGGCTGCGGGTTTGTTGTCGTCCACGTTGACTGCCAGCTGATAACGTTGTTGGCATACATCCACGTCGACGCCTCAACCATCCTGCACTGTCCTGGCTCCTGGGCATGTAGTTGTGGAAGAGATCTAATGTGTCCCCCCAACATCCATCAATGACCTCACTGATGTTACGGATGGCAAACGCAACGTCACACATAATGTCATTCATAGCATTTGTGATGTGCTCTAAGCTCCCTCAGACCCTGTCTGGTGTACCGTTCCATACGTGCCTGTGCCTGCATTACAGCCCAGAACATAGCTGAGGTTGAAAGACCTCTGTGGGAACGTCTCACAGGGGCAGTATGACCTCGGATGCTCCCACGAGAACCGCTGGACATCTGCCTGTGTGGTACCATGTCAGGAATCTGGCCATGGCTGCTGTGAGGGGATGCATGTGCCAATGATACCACACTACCCTGGTCAATGCCCACTGTAGGCTATCCCTCAGCTAAGGACATTGGTGACAATGGATGTATCAGCAGGATGACTGTGCACATTGATGGGGTTGACTGCTGTGTAGTGTCAATTGGCTGACCAACGACAGACCCTGTCACACCTCCCTGTGCCATTACACATGTATCATCATAATCACTATCCCCAGCAGTGGCTTCAGGTTCCCTGCTGCACTCCACCAGAGCAACATCAGAGCCTGTGAGAGGAAGATAGGAAACACAGTTTACAAATGTGTACACGATATTAGCACACAGGCGCACATGCACACAGGCGCACATGCACACAGGCGCACATGCACACAGGCCCACAGGCGCACATGCACACAGGCACACAGGCACACAGGCACACAGGCACACATGCACACATGCACACAGGCACACATGCACACATGCACACAGGCAAACATGCAAACAGGCACACATGCACACATGCACACAGGTGCACATGCACACATGCACACATGCACACAGGCACACAGGTGCACATGCACACAGGCACACATGCACACATGCACACAGGTGCACATGCACACAGGTGCACATGCACACATGCGCACAGGTGCACAAGCACACAGGCGCATATGCACACAGGCACACAGGCACACTCCTCAGTACAGCAGATACAAACACAGACACACCCGCAATCCAACACATACACAATACTGTTTTAGGGTGGGTGACAGTATCACTAGGAAAAACATCACTGCACACGTGTCAGCATGCAGAATATGTGTTGCACAGGAACATGCAGTGCAAGTGTAGACAACCCTTGTTAATAACAGTATACGTGTACTTGATGCTTGTGTGTAGTTGTTCAGTGATTGTCTCCACCCTGGGACACAATGTGTACAAGGACATAACAATGTTGTGCAAGTGTTACAAGCTGTGGGTGCATATATTTGCACACACACACACACACACACACACACACACACACACACACACACACACACACACACAAAACACATAACGGTGCTACGCAATGACTGCTATGTGTACCATTGTGGTCGGCAGAACTGGATGTGGTGTAGTAACGTGAGCCATGAACAACATGCTTCTTGTGGTCAGTCAACAATAATAATGTGTGCCAGACAGGCAGCTAGCATGCTGTACTTGACGTGCAGTAACATGACTACATCCACAATTACACAGCCACTTGTTACATGGGTTTGTAAGGTGGCCAATAGTGAGCGTTGCCTAACATGAATGTATTATTTGTTCAAGACTGTTGCACAAAGACAGCTTAATGGCTAAGGTGTTTGCCTTACAAACACAAGGTGCAAGGTTTGAGTCTCACAAGGGATAATTGGCTAGGCTTTAAATGACTCACAAGGGCAGTTAGCTTAGTACTAAACTATGAACTATGAACCTAGGTATATAATGTGTGCTGTGTAGATGATCAGTGGGATACTGAAGGGTGGCCATACAGCAGGTGTCATAATTGGACATGTGTAGCAGGCTAAGGTGTAGTGTGTATGCCAAACATGTGTGTGTTGTGTACATGTGTATCAGGTATGCCTATACAATGTCCAGTACTGTGTTGCCACACATGTGTGTCATGCTCTGTGTACTGCATGTGAGTGAGGCAGCTATTGAGAATAATGGGATATGCATAGTCTCACAGAAAACATGCACAGCATGCATTATGCATAGGTGTGTTACATGTGCACAGACTACACCTCCATATGACATGCACATGTCATTAGCAATAGTATTGTTATTACACACCCAATAACATGGATTGGCTGCCTTGCTGTCACTACAGAGGGACCTGCAAAAATATGAGAGTGGTTGCCAGTGGCCACAACTGTGCCATTGATACTGTGAGTATGATAAAGTACAGTAGTACAATAGGTGGCTTTCACAGGTGTACAGATTATGCTCAGAATATCAATCTTGCAGAAGAATAGGCAGGTTAACAGCTACACAAACAGTACACATCTCACACACGCATAAACTACCAGTACAGAGAACAGTCAACTACTGATATGGCATGTTACCTGCACGCTCCATTTCAACATGCTGGGTGGCTCCGGCCTCCATGATGACACATGTTTGTGGATGTTGCTGTTGTTGGCCTGGAGCCACAACACTTAGGAGGTGCTCCTCCACACTGGTGAAAGGGGGTGGATGGGTACCCCACCGCCTGTGGCAAGTTGTTGTCTGTGGATATCAGATGCACGCTGCTGGACATGTCTAATTAAATCACTGCAGTGATGGTGTACCTGCTCATATGTCCGGTTATGCATGCCTATGTCATTTACCCGAAGGACAAGATCTTCCCACAGTGCAGCCCTCTCATGCTGGTTCTGGCTGGTCCTGGAAAACAGCACACAGTAATTCTGCACCAGGCTCTGGTGGATGTCCTGATCCTCTGCTGCTGTATAAGGTGAGTTTCGCTGATGCACCATCACCCTGGAAGGAAATGACAAATATGTGAGCAAGTCATGTGGCACACTTAATATTCTAATGTACTGATATCACTTAACTGCCATATATAGCATCTGTCTGTCTATCAGGGGATACACATGTTCGATACCACATATCAGTGCTCAGCCCACAACTGGCTGACAGTGCCTGCCACACTCCATACAACAAACTATTATACACAAGCACTCGGCACACTTTGTGGGATACAATGCACAAGCTCACACTGGGAGTATGTATCAAGCTAATGGATGAAGAATATTGTCATCCCGTGCAATTAATGCAATGCACATTTACAGTTTCAACTGTAATCCACCCTAGTCTTTGATGCCATACCCCTACCTGACATATGTGCACAGTTGTTACTATAGCCAGCATACTGCTGTCACAGAGTATACATGCTGCCAGGTACATACACATACCCTGTAACACACATGTGATTACGGCCATGGTACAGGCATCATTACACACACATTACACATACATAAAACACACAAATGTATGGCAACACAGATGAGCATTAACTGTGTACCTTATAGTACTGTGTGCCACTACTTACAGATACCTATGCATGAGGTATGTAATCTGTGCAGACTACAGGAAACACACCAGACAGTGTTACCAGGGAATGTGAACATACACCATACTGTAGTGTTTAGGCCTACAACATCAGGTAGTACAACAGTTCATACGTGAGCTGGATTCAACAGCAGTACCACTTACTGAGCATACATGTATTGCTTCTGCCTACGATGGGACACTGCAGTCGTACACATGGAACTACAGCACAACATATGCCAATCTACTATGTTTGCATCCTGATAACTGGCACATCTTTCTCTGGCCTCACACCAAGGACACCAACTACCATGACAGACACAAACTCACACTAAGCTATCACACCTTTACAGACCTTGCACACAATCAGTGTCACACTCATTCAATGTCACATAGCTGGTATTGCACTGAGTACATGTGTGTGTGCTTTGTGTCATAGGTAGGTACTATGCTGTTGGCCCTGGGCCTAGGGCAGGCTAGCCATATGTTACCCTGCCCTTTGGGACACATGTAATATGATTTTATTTGCTCCTGTGAAATGGTTACACAGAGGTGACTCACAGGGCATATTACCTATCTCTATAACATTCATCAGGGGTATGTATGACATCTACTAATAAGGAGCCTTGTTTGTTAATGCTGGGTGGTTTACTCCAAGGTATGGCATATTTGTGTATAGAAACCTGTACCTCCAGTATGTGCTGTTTAGTGCGGTGACAAGGATTAGGGCCCTAGAACATCTAGGCTGGATGGATTGTGAGGTGTTGCCATGGTGGTTGGCCAACTGGTATGGGTGTGACATAACTGTGTATGTCCAGCAGTGGTAACCTCTGTGTAGGAAGTATGCAAGGCACTCTAGCTGTGGTTATGAGAGTCAGTCTGCATAGGGAATATGTTTGAGGGCATTATCAGTCTTTGTTAGGTATGTCTGTGACCTTTCCAATTGCTGTAGTTCTCATGGGAGGTACATACTGCATAGGACATTGTGAGGTGTAGAGGGGTACACTGACTTACATTTCCCTAGCTGACATACCTTTTGTGATGACACGTACCATGTACAGGGATTACAAGACTAGTGTGCCACTGTAGATATCAAAGGGGAGGCTGTTGTACACCTGTGTCCCATGTTCCCTTCTGACACCTCCAGTGGTAGGCGGGCAACCACCTATGTGGTAGTTAGTGGGTAACATGTTTTGGAATGGGGTATGGTACTGCAGTATCAACACTGGTGTTCAGTCCATGCCTTGGTCACCAGGCACCTGTTGCAGTACATCTGGCCCCATGTCCCCCTCTCTCACTCTCTCTTCATATATATATATACAGACCACTATATATAACCATATATACATATATATATATATATATATATATATATATATATATAAATATATATACATAACTGTAGACAATCATATCTATCTGTATATATATGTATGTATCTACTATATCAATATGTATATACATACTCTATCTATCTATATATCTCTATCTATCTGTACATACCTCTCTATCTATGTATATATATATATATACACACACACACACTTCTAAACATCCATTGCTGTACATATACATGCACATGTAGGCACATAGACTGCCCACCTTTCATGGTGGGAATATCACTTCTGAAACAGTTGTGAGACATACCATTCTGTAATTATATTGCACAGTGTTGTGCATAATGCATTATGCTGTCCTCAGGCCGTATAGCTGTAGCAGGCCTCACTGGCTCAGTCCCACAGAAGTTCACCACCACATGACATACACCTGCACTGCATGCTGTTTTCAATGCCACACACTACAACCTACATTGATATGTGCACATAGCAACCTTCAACTACATATGTATGTCCAGCCTTCACTAACAATTGCAGTATGTCCCTTGCCCTACGCACATCTGCATATACATATAGATACAGACTGCTAACACATATGGACGGTTCACAGTATGTAGATTATTAGATTATGTAGTTTACATTACCTTTGTCTCTGACAGCTTTTTTCTGCTGGTTTGCTGGCTTGCTGGCTTGCTTGATGGCTTGCTTGCTTGCTGGCTGGCTTGCTTTTTTTTTTTTTGGTCTCTGTCTGTATCTCTCTCTCTCTCGCTCTCTCTGTCTCCCTCCAGTTGCTGCAATGATATTATTGCATGTGTGGACTGGCAGTACAGGCTGCTTTTGTAGGTATCTGCACATGTGCATGTGATGGCCTCTGCACCAATTGGTGGCCAGCATTTAGTAATTGCATGCAACCTGCTGTGTGGTAATTGCAGTTCTCACTGTGATTTCAGGACACTGCTATAAAATGATAGGTTAGGTAAGTGTAGGCCTTTCAGTTTTGCAAGGTGGGGACCATGCTGGTTTGCTGTGGACACTGTTGTGTGAGTCGAAGGTTGGTATATCTCTCATATCTAATGCTGTGTTGTAGCCACTGAAATGCATGTTGTACTGAAACCTGACTGTTGCTTCTTCCAGTTCACTCTTCTCAGTGTGTATGTTAACTCACACCTGCTAATGCTAACACTGTTTACATGGGAGTATGTACTTACCTGTGGGATTTGAGGATTAAATGGCATTCAACAGTACGTCTTGCAATGTGTTGCTATGGTTTTTCTATTTTCCCTTTACATTCACTCCTTGAATGCCAGATATTTGTCTTTACTGGAATGTGTTGCTATGGCTTTCCTATTTTCCATTTACATTCACTCCTTGTAATGCATGATATATTTCTATCAGCACTACGTTCTTATATGTTTGCTGTGGCTTGGTGGCACTTCATGCAGTCTGGTGAGCCCAAGGTCTGGGGTTGGACACTTACAGGGGTATTTTATTTTGCTGCTGAGCAGTACTAGGGCCTTATCATACAGAGTGAATAAGGCACTTTTAAACAGTTGTAAGCAGGAAGCAGGAAGTCAGTGGGGACACCAGTTGGGATGTGAAGGCTGGGTGTAGGGAAGGTCCATAGCTGCATATTTCTTTAACTGCAATAGCTGTACATATGTTTGACATTTGCTGTGACATTTGAAACCTTCCACCCCTGAGAGAGGGGTGAGGACAACTAAGTATATTGTACTAACAATTAAGAATGTCAGGCACATGCAGTGCTTGTGAACTGCTATACTGTCATTAGTATGTTAGATGGCTACATCCTTTGATATTTCTGTGTTGTACTCCCACATAAGGGCATGCTTGTGGAAGTAATTCTACAGCTATTCGCAGAGTATGTAACAAAAGACAGGCTGATATGCCTGTGTGTTTCTGACACTTGCAGGCCTCAAATACTCTCAGGTATATATTTGACCAGCCTCAGGGAAAGGTACATATCAGTGGGATACACCTGTGATATATTTCAGATATTCTGCAGTTGTGACTGTGGGGTATTCTGAGCATATGTATTACTACACCATTTCTGACATGCAAGTAGTGTCTACTTTAACTTATTGACAGTTACCATTACATGGGATTCCCCACCATTCTGCCTACTGTTAGTACATTTCACAGGGAGTCAGTGGGGCACAGGTAACAGTTGTTTGCAAATCAGGGACATCCCTGTAAATCAGTCACAGTTGGGAGGTCTGGCCTCTTACCTATTCAAATATGGCAGTGTTTATCCTGCTCTGATACTGTGTGAGGTTGATAAGGTGCTACTGTCACATTATTACCTACTAGCATGGCTGTTTCTCATCTCACACTAATGTAATGCAATTCCAGAAGAATTTGCCAGTAAAGATACACAGAACAAGCTTTGTGTAATGGCCTTCCTATTTTCCCTTTACATTCACTCCTTGTATTTCATGATATATTTCTTTCAGCACCAAGTTCTTGTATATCTGCTGCGGCTCAGTGGTAATTCATGCAGACTAGTGTTTCCAAGGTCTGGGGTTCGTGACTGACAGGGGTATTTCAGTTTGCTGATGAACAGACTACAGGCCTTGTCATACAGAGTGACTAAGGCACTTTTAAGCAGTTGGAAGTGGGTTTGCGTGAGTTTGCCTGATGCTTAGCTACGCTTATCTATGCTTAGCTAAGCGCACACAAGCGCACACCCGCTAACTACTGCTTAAAAGTGCTTACTCCAGCTAACACCCGCGCTAATTTCTTTTAAAGAAAAGAAAATGGTGAAATAGGAAAGTGATGAAAAAGGGGGCACAAAGAGGGAAAGACAGTAGGGAAACCAGCTCGGGATGTGCAGGATGGGTGTAGGGAGGGTCCATAGCTGCCCATTTCTTTACCAGCAACAGCTGTGCATATGTTTGAAATTTGGTGTGAAATATGAAACCTTCCACCCCTGAGAGAGGGGTGAGGACAACAAAATATGTTGTACTACCAATTAGAATTATCAGTTTACATGTCCAGCGGACATGTGTGAGAATTGGGTAGCTATGTATGGGGCGTAATTTTTTTGTGGGAACAGAGTGCCCATTTTATTTTTGTTTTCAGGTGAGAGTGGAATGTGAGGTACAGGAAGTAGGTATATTTGGGGAGGTAGGTTGGGGAGGTTAACAGACAAGACAAACAGGGCGGAGTATGACACATGTCGGGGGTAAACACAATTGACGGGGACGGATGTTTGGATATCGCGAACCCATGAGCCCACAGATGGCAACAGTGGAACTGAGATCCCCACCCATGGGCAGTTACTACTGCGCCTTCACAGCCCAGGCCAGGGCTGTGTTGGGCGCTGGATAGGACGGGCAGGCACACCCGTGAGTTGCGCCACTCTCGCCACAAGCTGGCATAGGGGATCAGTCACAGAATGCCTGATATCACTACGCACCACAGACTGGACCCTATGGAGGGTGAGTGGAGGCTCACACAAGAGGAATATGACCTGGAGCTACTAGATTTAAAGGCAAGACTGTTAGATATAAATTATAAATTGAATGAGGTGAATATGGCCATTGAAGAAGTTTGTTCAGTAAGAACAACTAAAGCATGTCCATATTTTTCTAGTGCAAGCACTCATTTGAGTGAAGAGTTAAAAGATAGTACAGGCAATCAAATGAAAATGCCAATGTTCTATACCTTAGATACTAATACACTGAAGAATATAGTAGAGAAACATTGAGATATTTTAACACTAGATGAAGGAATTAGAGCAATAGTAGGAGAACAACCAAAGTTTCTTTTTAAGATCAGAAATAATCTAAAACAGATTTTATGTCATTCAAAGAGCTCCAGAAAGGGAACTAATGATAACATAGCAAATGGTATGAAACCTTGTCTTAGATGTAATTATTGTAATTACATAGATACTAGGACTTCTTTTATACATCCAGTTACACAACACAAACATATTTTTTATATACATGCGGATTGTCAAACAGAACATGTAGTCTATCTTCTAGGTGCATGTCTTGCAATGTATTTTATATGGGTAATACCAACAGGAAGTTGAGAGAAAGGATGAGAGAACATCTGTACCACATACACATTGGATCTGAGCACAATGCGTTAGCAAGACATACACTAGCAGCAGGTTTGACACATCATTTTAAGTTCTCAGTACTACAAGTCATCAGTCCCAGTATTCGGGGAGGAGATGTTAAGAATTTCACAGAAGGCTGTGAATTGAAATGGATTATAAGATTTAGGGCAGACAAGAAACCGGGGCTCAATGACAAGGTGCCTTTAAACCAGTATTACAGAATAGAAGACTTAAATCTGTCAAATAAAATCTTTGTACACCTATTTGTTTATATATTTGTATATTATTTTTATTTACAGTTACTAAGTTTTGTATGGATTTATATAGTATGAGTTAGATTATGTTTTTATTTTTATACATATCTCATTATATACACTTTTATTATCGGTAATTTTAGGAATAATTAATTTATTTAAATATTAGATATGATATTTAAATATATTTGTTACATATATAGTATCAAATATGATGGTTTGAAAATAAGATATTTTATATAGGGTGTAATTCAGACTTGTGCTCTCTCATAGATCTAAGGAAATGATGTCAGTACATTCATTAATGTAATGATGAATTATTCATGAGGAGACCTATTTAAGAGTGATTAAGACCTTATACTCATTTGTAACTGATTGGTCTGATGAAGCCTTAATGGTGAAAGCACTTACCTACTTTTGTTAATAAAAGTGTTTGTTTTACATAGTGGTGCATCTGGCAGCATTTGTTCGTGCTGAGGATTTTTTGTAACTTTGAAGGAACTGTTCATCAGCCGTGTTTGTTCCAGTGGATGTGCCAATTATTTTTCACTTTATGTTTTTAATTACGTCTATCATATAGTGTGAGTACATGGCTAACACACTCCATTGTTGCAATTAGGTATGGTGTGTGTTATATCTCATTTACTACTTTGGTATCCCACATCTCCAGTGTATGCTTACAGCTGTCTTAGAATAGTCATATTGTCTTACACATTTTTATGGTGTACCTTGCCATGTAATGTTTTCTTACACAATTCTCTTTGGACCTTAATGTTCACCCTCTCCATGACTTTTGTTAGTGACCTCCACTCCAGTCTCAGTGTCTATGTTACTTGCCTTTCCATTGCTCATATATTTCTATATTTGTCTGCTGATATTGATTAAATCATCACTAAACAACTGTGTGTGTGTGTGCGTGTGTGCGTGCGTGTGTGTGTGTGTGCGTGTGTGCGTGTGTGTGTGTGTGTGTGTGTGTGTGTGTGTGCACAGTTGCTTTGCTAACATGCTTTCTTGTGAGCACATTTGTTTACCTCTTGTATTTAGATGTGGCCATAAAGTGACTAACCACGATGTGGCCACAAGCCTGTGCTGTGGGCTTGAGGAGACAACACTCATTGTGCTACGTGCCTTGGCTGCATGCATATCTGATTAGCAATACCACTTATCACACTTGATAGATAAATGCTGTTGGCTTGCCCATGATACCGACCACTATTAATGAATCCCCAGGCTTGTGTTTGAGAATGTCTTCATGCTTGCTTCAAATGACAGAATATACCTTTCTTCTATACTTTTGGTTACAGGATCCCCTGTGTAGTGGTGAAATGTATTATTCTGTTTTGTTTAAAAATTTGCAGTTATTTTATTTCGCCTTGTTTACCAGGAAGGCCCAAATGGGCTCGAAGCCCCTTTTCAGTGGAGGAGAAAAGCTCCACAGGCATACATATGGTTGAAAATTGTCCCTCACAAACAGTAAGATGAAAAATGTTCCATGCATGAAAAGTTATGTGTACGAATGAAGTTAAAAAGTATATAAAAGACATATCTCATAGCCAAAATATGACAGTTACAAAAGAAAGAGCAAATAAAAATAATGAACTGATGACATTCTACTGACATCAGGTGAGTAGCATTATCTGTGAATATCGCTCTGGTAACCCGTAGGCAGCAAATAATCTTCTTAACCTACTTATTGTAGCTTTGGTATAACAACTCATTCATGTGAAAGGCTTCCAGTCATTGCAGATATCTTTCTTTCACTACCCTACATGCACTGTCACGAACTGCCTATGAAAATCAGTAAGCGGTCTGTTCCATTATATTTAAAAAATAAAAGGTGCAGAGCCCAGAGCAAATGGCGATCTGAAATATATATAAGAAAAACTCTCTGTATATTAATAATTTCACATTCCTTTGAACTTTCATGAAATATAATTGCTGATTAGCAGAATTTAAATCAATGCTTGACTACCCAGAAGTGCTTTCAATATGACATCTGAGTCATGTACTTTAGGAAGCAGATATATTTCTGCTATAGCAGCTTGGCTTCCACCTAACTTTGAATCACCTACACATAGACAGTTTTGGAACAATGTGTACAACGTATTATTCACCAGGCTTTCCTGGGCTGGGCTGAGAGTGTTTCCTTTAACTATTGGTACAATATGTACAACTTAGGCACTGTGCTTACCTGGACTGGACTGAGAATTGTTTCTTTTATTATTGGTAAAATATGTACAACTTAGGCACTGTGCTTACCTGGACTGGACAGAGAATCCTTATTTTTACTATTGGTACAATTTGTACAACTTAGGCACTGTGCTTACCTGGACTGGACAGAGAATCTTTCTTTTAATAATTAGTACAATATGTACAATTTAGGCACTGTGCTTACCTGGACTGGACTGAGACTCGTTTCTTTTACTATTGGTACAATATATAAAACTTAGGCACTGTGCTTACCTGGACTGGACCGAGACTCGTTTCTTTTACTATTGGTACAATATGTGCAACTTAGGCATTGTGCTTACCTGGACTGGACTGAGAAGCTTTCCTTTAACTATTGGTACAATATGTACAATTTAAGCACTGTGCTTACCAGGACTGGACTGAGAATCGTTTCTTTTACTACTGGTACAATATGTACAACTAAGGCATTGTGCTTACCTGGACTGGACTGAGAATTTTTCCTTTAACTATTTGTACAATATGTACAACTTAGGCACTGTGTTTACCAAGACTGGACTGAGAATCGTTTCTTTTACTATTAGTACAATATATACAACTTCGGCACTGTACTTACCTGGACTGGATGAAGAATCGTTTCTTTTACTATTGTTACAATATGTACAACGTAGGCACTGTGCTTACCTGGACTGGATTGAGAATCTTTCTTTTAACTATTGATACTTCTTCCAGCTTTTCCCGGTTAGGGTCGCCACAGTGGATCACATGTCTGCTCATGATTGGCAGTGGAGTTTTACGGTGTTGAGTTGCCAGCCCAGCACCCAACCTTCCACAGAAGGCACACACACATGCACTCACACCTAGGGCCAATTTAGAGTGTCCAATCCACCTACAGCATGTCTTTGGGAGGAAACCGGAGCACCCGAAGGAAACCCATGTGACCACAGGGAGGACATGCAGACTCTGCATAGAAGGCACCCCAGCCAAGGATCGAACCAGGGAACCTCTTGCTGTGAGGCGCCAACGCTAACCGCTCTACCACCGTGGCTGCCCCTTTTAACTATTGGCACAATATGTACAATTTAGACACCGTGCTTACCTGGACTGGACTGAGAAGCCTTTCTTTTTACTATTAGTACAATATATACAACTTAGGCACCGTGCTTACCTGGACTGGACTGAGAATCTTTCCACTAACTATTTGTACAATATGTACAACTTAGGCACTGTGCTTACCTGGACTGGACTGAGAATCATTTATTTTTCTGTTGGAACAACATGTCCAACCTATTCACTGTACCTTCCTGCTTCAGACAGCTAATCTTCGCTTTTCCCAATCATTCTAACTCTTATTCAAAAATCCGTTTTTTGTAGATGCTGGTATAAATGGATTTAATAAGAGTGGGTCACACAGAAGTGGGATTAGTCTATTACCATTCACTGACTCGCATTTACATTAACAACAGCAATATTGTGTAACTGTAAGTGTAAGGAAGTTTCTTTTCAACCTCAATGGTAATTATTTTACAATTAGTATATTTTGAAAACCATGAGAGCAGGCAAAGCAGGATGATGTCTCCTGCAAGGATTTTCCTTACTTTTGTTTGCATCCTTTTGGTGCTTCATAGACTTATCTTCTCCTTTGTTTTGCAGTTTATTATAACTGAGAAATTATCATAAATCATTAAACATCTAGCAGCTTTTAAAAACATTTAGATTTACTACAAATTTACACCCCACAGTGTACTCAGTTCCTGTCAAATCACTTCAACAGCAGTTTCTAGTATTTCCTGTGCAAAATTAAACTAACGACAATGTCTGCATCACCAATTTCATCTTCTTCTAATATAATACCAGCTTCTGTAACAATTCCTTCCACACAAAGCAGTTCCTTCTTTAACGACAAGTAATACCAGTCTTCCTTTTGTATATCTTAACATAGTCTATCAATGAAAACATTAACTGAAATATTTTCTCATATACCATTGGCAAGTATGCACATATTTATTTTAATCACTAAGCACAGATGTTACATGGTGATCCCATTTCATTATTTGAAATATATCTTTATTCCTTATGTAATACATTCTTGTTCTTTTCACATATAAATACATTTTTGGTGTGGTTTTCCTACCTTAACGTTTGTGTATGTGTGCAAGGGCAACCTGTGAAAAGCCCAGTTGCATCTGTATGTAAATATACTCAGCTGCAAATCAAAAAAAATAAAAAAGTAAAGATCTGCGCAGAAAGACCTACAGTATCTTGGCCTGTGTGAATGATCATAACATGTCTTTTAATTGATGCAGTTTAGTATAAAGGAAGCCACATTTGAATAGTGATGACTGATTTTGGCTATTTTTGATGTTTTGAAGCAAATGTGAGCCTGCACAATCTAGTAATATGTCACTTGTGAATATTTGAGGAAAGTGGCACTCAGCACAACAGTCTCGAAGTAAATTTAAAAGGTTATAATGTGTCATTTACTGAATGTAAAGGTTTCCTTATGCAGATACTATGATTGGTTCTTTATAAGGTGAAAATGGTGAAGATAAGAAAGCTAGAAACGAGGGAGGGAGAAGAAAAGGCATAGAGAGAAGCAAGACATGAGGAAGGGTGTACTGCATGAGGTGGGATGGGAGAGGTACTATGTGTTTGGGGGAGACAAAGCCCCTATTTTTCAAATATTTTATATGAGGGAAGTTGGAGAAGAAAGAAAGAAATAGGGTATGGGGAAGCATTATTGAGAGAAAACACAAAAAGACAACCAAGGCAATCAGGAACACTGCAGTGGGCTAACACTGGTGGGGGACAAAGGCATACAGATGGCAGACAGACCCAAAAAGTTGAGGATGAGAGTCTCAATTAGTCCTCCCACCTGAAGGAACTGAAGAGGAGGTGTTGAGGGCTGAAGGCCTCTGGTGGCTCGACCATCACAACAAAGTGGGACAGTGAGCCTTGAATCAGTTGTAGGAGGCTTGGCATAGGACCTCCTCCACTGCCTGTTCAGCTGCTGTCATCACCAGGTCACAAAGCTCACAATGGTGGCAACTTTCATCCACACCCAGGGGTACCACAAATCTGGAACCACTGAAGATGATCATGAGTTGACAGAGGGAAAAAGTGAGCAGTTACTGACCTGGGATGCATGAGGTTGGGTTGCTCTTGCAAACTCTGGACCTGTGGAAAAGTTACATAACTAGTAGAAAAATTTTAAAAAGTGTAAAAACAAAGACAGAGAGACAGAGAGGGAGAACACTGAGAAAAGAATGAGTCATAAGCTTATTTTAAAACATTTTATTGAGAGTTTATGATAAACATTTATTAATCAGAATTTAAAAGTTGCAGTATATACTCTAAAGATTAGTAATTTATTATTATTTGTCATCTTATACTAAGACTGACTGCAGACTTTATTAATATCTCTGTAATTCTTGCTCCATTTCTAATTCCCACAGATGTGTTCATAATTGTTGTAATGGCAGAACACAAAACCTCCCTTTTCTTGTAACATGGCAGTCAGAAGGCAGAATCGTAGCCGACTCGTTTAGTGCCCAGTGCTGCTCTCCTCATACGGACCTACCCCCTTATAGCTCTTCAAATAAAAAAAAAAAAAAGAAAAGACTTTGTAGGAAGCCAAATTATACAAATTCAACAGCAACCTATCCCTCGTCACTCAGTGTTGTTTCAGTACTACTGCAGGAGATGTTGATTGGGCATCATAGCAATATTACATTTCTCCAAACAGAGCTATTTTGAACAATAAGTTGGACTCAGCAGTTTAATCTACAGTTATTGTTGTGTCTTTCGGCTTTTCCCAGTTAGGGGTCGCCACAGCGGAACTCCGGTCCGCTAATGATTGGCAGTAGATTTGTATGTGCCGAGTTGCCAGCTTTGACGCACAACCTTCAACGAAGGTATGGCCATTCATGCATGTCTCCACACAGAAGATGCTCTAGCTGAGAATCGAACAGGACAACGTCGTACTGTGAGGTGACAATGCTACCGCAGCACCACCAAATCAGTTTAATCTACAATATGAACTGTAATGCTTACCCATGTTTATTTGAATTATATATTTCTTCACTTTTATGGTATCCAGTTATTAGTAACATCAACTAAGTACTGCGAGATGCAGTAATCTCATCTTAGAAATGCAAAGCATGGAGGTCATACATGTGCTGCTTTGTCCACCAACTACACTGTAACTCGGGTGTGGTGGCTAGCTGCGGTCAGCTATTTTCTATGTGTATCAACTGTTCTGGAAATAACCATGAAACTTTACCAAAATGATGCCATGTATACATGAGCTTTACCATAATACCTGATTTCTGCCTAACACCAGGCAGTTTAAATGAATTCAACCTTCATTCAGTTAGCATGGTATAACTTGGTCACTATGCCTTATAATTTGACTTTGTCAGATGCTTTTTCGACTACTTGAAAATATCTATCTATCTATGTAGTATGTATATATATATATATATATATATATATATATATATATATATATATATGTATATATGTAGGTATATAGTTTTATGCAAATATATCTGTCTGGATTCCCTTCACAAGCTCGAAGTTTCAAAACTTCAAATGGCAAATGGTTGAAACCGTAAGTTCAAAGTTTTGAAACTTTGAATGTTTTGAATGGTTGTGGTGTGCAAGGGGGCTTTTCTCCCTGTAAAAAATGTAAAAAAAAATTTTTTTGTTATTTTTTTATTACAATTTCAAAGTTTCAAAACTTCGATCTCATGGTCTCGACCATTTGCAATTTGAAGTTTTGAAACTTCAAAATTGTAAAGTAGATCCATATATATTTATCTATACCTATATCTATATATGCATATGCAACTGTGGGCAGTACAGAGGTATCAAATTCCTATTACACTGCATGAAATTTCTGGAGAAGGTAGTTGATAAAGGAATACACAGAGTTGTAGAATGCAAGATGGGAGTTGAGCAGTCTGGATTCAGATAGGGGGATACAGCGCAACTGACCAAATGTTTGCAGTGAGAAAGATACTTGTGAAGAAGCGAAAAATGAGAAAAAGGCGTTCCCAGACTTAGAGAAAGTACATGACATGTCCCAAGAAAGCTGATCCTGCGGTAGTTCAAAGTTCAAAGGGTATTGAGAGACATGAGGGAGATGTTAGAGCAGGAGGAGGGCTTATTTAGGATGTTGAGAATGACAAGCAGTTGTGTGGATAGAAGTTGGTGTGGGAATCCTAACCGATTTAGAGCCTTGAGGGACTGGCAGTGATGAGAGAGATAAGTTTGGTTTGTTGCAAACCTGGAAATTTTGCTATACATGATTGCAAGTTTTCCTAGTAGGCCTGTTTAAGGCTTTATGAGCTACAGAGAAGACATGACATGTAGTGGAAGTTTGTTCCAGAGATGAGGGATACATTGTGAAATGAACTGATCACACCAACATGTCTTATTTATCTACTGATTCATAGGTTCATAAGTTCATAGGTTGGTACTAGGCTATCGGCCCTAGGGCCTATACAAGCCTAGCCATAACAATTCCCTGGCTATTTCTTCCCACACTATTTACTTCCCTGGACCCCTGTCTAGCAGGGAGACTGAATGGTGAAGGTTTGATGAATGTTTAGTGCCTTTAACTGAGTTTTTGATGTACCATTAGTTCTTTGAAGGAATAGGAGTTCAAATAGGGTTTTTCGTGGCATGAAAGGTTAGAGATAGATCTCCAAGGAAGAGTCTGTAAGAGACTGAGTACAGAAAAAGGGCTGCCAGTCTCTCCTGATAACTGACCTTTTTGAGGACATTGTTCCTTTTAGTTATGGACCTCTCAGGTCTCACAAGCTGTATGACATGTTTAGTTAATTCCATGCCAAGAGGTGCTTTATATTTAATAATGGGTCTGATAAGATATGAGTAAAGGCAAATTAAGACTTCTTCGAATCTAGTGCAGTCTGCAGATCAGATGCTTTTTGAAATGAGATGGGTCAGATAAAAGGCTTTCCGAACCACTGCGGGAACATGGTCAAATGATAAGGAATTACCAATTAGAGAACCCAGACATCTCATAACAGTGTCTTATTGGAGGATTGCATCTACTATACAGTAAGTAAAATGAACTATGCTACATTTTTTTACATTTAATTTAAAATTGTTGTCCTTACACCAATTGTTAACATGTTTTAAGCTGTGCTGGAGCAATTGCAAGTCAGTTGAAGATCAAATAACAACACCCAACTTGCAGTCATCTGCAAACTTAGTTAACCATAGCCCAGACATGCTGGCCTGAAGGTTTGAGAAACATATGCCACATAGAAGAAGGTACAAAACTGCGCCTGTGGTACACCACTGGCAATTGTTTTGCTTTCAGATGTAGCACCTGCTACCGTAAGCTCATGGGCTCTGTCAGACAACCAGTTATCTTCCCATTGTACAATAAAAGGATTTATATTCATATTTACAAGTCTGTCAATAATGCCTGCATTGGGAATAGTGTCAAAGGCCTTGGCCAGATCTATAAATTCTTAATGCACTGCATAACCACTATCTACTGCTTAAGTTACTTTTTCAAAGAAATGAATGAGGTTAGAGAGGCAGAACCTTCCTTTGATAAAGCCACATTGACGAGGGTCCAGGACTGAGAGATTTTCAATGTCCAGATTAACAAAGTCTAAGAAAGTTTAGTGACATTCAGTGCCAGGAACAGGATGTTGTTGAATCACTCCTCAGCAGCACCCCCTAGGGTTACAGACTGGTATCATCAGCCACAGTTAGAGTGGGTAGCAGGCATCATCTGCAAAAGGAAAAGGGAGGAAACACAACAAAAGAAGAAAGAAGAAGGGGGGCTTACTACTAAGCAATACATTTTCCAAATTATACCTGCAGAAATTACTATGACTGGAAATGTTTACAGTTGCCAACAAGGTGATCATAGGATATCCTACCATGCAGGAAGAGGTGATAGAGTGAGCTTGTGTGCCAAATATGGGAATTGTGTGTACTGTTAGGATCCTGGGCCAATACATTGGTGATGTTCCCCAATGTATCACACACCAACTGGCAGCTGATGTTATGGTAATCCTTCCTGTTCTGGTACCACTCATCCCCATAGTCCAAACTGGATCTGAATGGCACAACCAAGCAGCATAGGAAAATGTGTCACCCCCTAGAAGGCACTCATGGTTCTGGCTTGGTTTTGCAGCATCAATGGCACACAAGCAGACTGATCCACGCGTGCCAAAAGTATGCTGAGGAACTGTTGAAGTAATTTTGAGAGAGAAGCCTGAGAAATACATTGCAGCAAGTATAGTGAGGGCTAGACTTACCCTGATGTCCAGAGGTATAGGTAGACCACTCTACCCCCAGTCCTCATCTGCGAGCCTTGCAAACTGAAGTCATTAATATATTCCTGACACTCTAAATCTATCAAGGATTTCTTGGTCAGCAAAGTTAAATTGAATGAACCTTTGCTTATATCTGCACCTTCTTGGCTGATGAGGACTGCTGAGCACCTGTGGTTTTAGCATGGCTGAGCCAAGCAGCTCACAATGAGAAAAAACTCGACTGGAAGCATCTTCACAGACTGCATATTAGTTAGAAAAGGTGCAACGTCATCTTTTACAAGGCAGGTGCGCAAGATACAGTGGCACTGAGAAGGTGACTATGAATCGCAAACGAGCATGAAAAGATTTTCCTTTACATAATTTTGTCACATATTTAACGCATTCCTCATCTATGTCGAATTACTGTCTCTTTTGCAGATACTTTTATAAGCTTACTAAACTGGGTGTGTCTGAGCACTGCATGTTTCTATGAATTGCACCAAAGCTGCGCGTAGACAAAGCCTGCACTAATTTCCATTAAGTATAAACAAAGTGATTATGACTACCACTCTAGCTGTTTTCACAAAAGCATCTGCATTTCATCATTTCTTATAACTGCCTTTTACTATGACATGTTCATTTAATGCCTTAATTTCAGTTTACTTCTTTGAAGTTACTCTCTTTTGGGCTATAAGTTTCACTGTTACTTCAATGCCAAATTCAATCACGTAATCACATTTCTGGTTATTAGACTGAATTTCAACTTCAGGTAGAATGCCATCAGGTACCACGTTTCCTCATTTGATGTGTATCTTATTGTATTGCTTCCATTCTCTGTATTTATTGAATGCTCTTCGTAACAATAAATAAATTTTAGACAGCAGTTTTATATTACAAGTTATCATGCGAATACCATTCATTAATCTGCCTATTAGTGTTTATTCCAAATTTGCAAAATATCCACATTTTGTTGGAAACTTAGAGAAATCATTTTGTAGATATTTCCAGCTGGATACCACTGTGATGGAAGAGACTCCCCGTCCATATAAAACAAAGTTCATCCCTGTTGATTTTCAAGTGCAGCTTAGATCTATGGATAAGAAAGAGAAAATTACTCCAAGACTGTGTCCTGTACTACTAATACACATATGCAGCTCCTAAATGCTTTATCAGATTCATGGGTCCCCTCACATTATCTATGGTATGATCGCAGTTATTCTCATAAGAGGTAATATATATAATTATCAACCATGGAATGGATAAGGCCAGTCTATAACCAAATGGGATAGATAGCTTATTTCAAGCACAAAAAGAGAAACTGGATAGACTTAAAATGGCCCAGTGGGGCAGCTAGCCTAGTACTTACCCATGAACCTATGAATCTATATCTTACTTGTACTCTAGATTAGGGGGTACTTAAAGAAACACTGAAACATACAATGCATCCATTCAATTAAACTAAATGCTTTTATACAGACAATAAAGGGAAAAGCCGAAATGTTCAAGAAAATCTTTCATCTACTTTCTCCAACAGCCTGTACCTCCCTGGCCAAAAATGTCCTTCTTCCATACTGGAAAATGTGCCTCCACTACTGACCTTTCACTTGGTCTGCATTACATGGGCAGCATGATGCCAGGGCACTTCTATGGGCTAGGCTTGTAAAGGCTCCAGGGCCATTATCCTAGTACACACCTATGAACCTATGAACCTATGAACAGTACAGATTACAGACAATAAGATCTGTTAATTCCCACTTCATGTTGATACCCAGCCTCACCAATGCAGTTTTCTACAGAGGATGAAATGGCTTCAAGTTACAGAAATATTAAACTGCCTTCTGGGTACTGTAATGCAACCTACTAAAAAAGGGTGTTAGCCCACAGTTGAAAATGAAACTTCCCTTTAGAGAGCAGGTATACTTCTTAATAAATACCCAAGAAGACATTATCTCACTAAATACGATCCTTTTTAAAATGGCTGTTAGAGAACATGCTTTCTCAAGATTAGATCAAGCTTATGGAAAAAGTTCCATTTGAAATATGAAGTCTGGAATCATCCCAAATTCAAATCTGTACTTTCAGTACACCCAAACTGAGGTGGCATTGAAATGCAATAGGGATAATGGTTTACGACTCTGTCCGCTGATGGGGAACATACTCCTTCTAGAATGCCAATCCCTGCTTGATGTGTTATCTTGATACTTAAACTATATATACTGTATATATTGCATATCATTACTGATTGCATATACCTTTGAAGTGCATTTGAAGAATTCTTTGTGTGCATGTATCCTTCTTCACTTTTTTAAAATGATCTAATTGTTCCTCTATTTCTCTATGAAACACTTTTTATCACATTGCATTTATTCGATATATGGCTAAGAATCTACTTCATGCAAATTTTATAAATTTGTATATATACATATGGGTTTACTGCTCTACATCGAAAATATACTTCTTCAAAATAGAGCAGTAGACCCTACACTTCAGCAAAAGTCCACTTAAATAAAAGTGCACTTTCACTGAAGTCTAGTTCCCCAGGCTACCCAAAAAAAAAAACACTAAAACATGTTTTTGCAGGGGGGAAAGCCCCCCTGCCCCCCCCACACCCCCTACTTAAATATACCAACTCCGAGATGGCACTACAGTGGGGAAAAGGGAATATTCCCATTATACACTGTAGTGTGACTGCCAAAGTCAATGTTTGAAGTTTCACTACTTCGAACAAGTGGACTGAGAGAAGTGATATATATATATATATATATATATATATATATAGACATATCGATAGATATACATACATATATAAATATGAGAAACTGTTTTCTGCTAACTTTATAAATCTGTATCCTTGGGTTGTAGCTAAAAAGGGCGTTTGGACCTGCCAAACTACCCTCTTATCAAATAGTAAATTAAAAATAAATGCTATAATATAATGCAATAAACCCACAAAGTGATACAGCATCTAATAAAAGAAAGACACACTCTCAAAGCAATGAAGAAACTCATATGCAATAGTTTAAGGCCTTCTTCCCTAACGTAGCTTCTACTACATAAGAACGTACCAACACAAACACTAAAAAGCTATCGATTTTTGCAGAACGTAAAACCCACAAGATGTGGTTGCAATAATTAACAAAACGTAATGACATCCATCTAGCACAAGTGGATTAGGGTGCAAATATACTGTATAACTTTATTTCTTGAAACTGACTATCCTCATAAACCCATAGGAGGACAATTGGTTCTTGAGGTTAACTGTTCCTCATCTTAAATGTCTTTATTTTAAGGGTACATTTAATACTGGTAGTTTCATTGAAACCATTTGGAGTGAGCAGTGCTCAGTAAAGCAATTTACTATACTATACAATGCTATCCTCCACTTTAGTAGAACTGGGATATAATGTGACATACTTGCATCATTTCAGGTAGATACATGTTGTTTCCACATCTCCTTACAGAACAGAAACACATGCTCGTTTGCACCACCATAACAAGTGAGACAAAAAAAATTGCAAAAGAGTACTGTCTTTTTCATCTTCAATATATAATGAAATATTCAGCAAACAGTAAAGCCAGTCTCATTAATTCAAGAGTAACCTATGTGAAGTGAACAGATAAAGCTCAGAGTTTATTTCCAAAAAAGTCAACATACTTCTTTTTAACATAAATTTATGGTTAAGTTTCGCCAAGAATTTACACTCCAATTAAAAAAAAAACTATTTTGCCACTTCAGATAAACATCTCTGCCATTTTCATTTTTAACAACAGCTCAGAGGTGATCCACATTAAGCTCTCATTACATACTGTTTTTCTGTCACATCATACTTTACCTACATAGGTTCATAAGTTCATAGGTGTGTACTAGGCTAATAGCCCTGGAGCCTTTACAAGTCTAGCCCATAGGATTACCCTGGCATCATGCCACCCGACCTTAATTCCCAATGCCTCTGTTGAGTGATCCCTGGGGTGAATTTTCTATTTCCCATCCACTCATTAAGATTTCTCTTGAAGAGGGCCAGTGAGGTGCTCTGTTTGACATGTATCGGAAGTCTATTCCATAGCATGGGCAGTCTGTGGGTTATGAACCTGTCCCTCCAGCATGTTCTGTTGATTGTGGTAATGAGGTTGAGGTCTCTGGAGTGTGTGGTGTGGAAGGATTGGCATTTCTTTAGATGTAACATTTCTAACAGAGCTGGGTCAGAGATTGCTTTGTAAGTCAAGCAGAGTTCGCCTCTAAGTAGGCGATATGAGACAGAGAATAGTTGGAGTTTTTTTGAGTCTGTCCATATAGGACAAGTGCTTAAGGCCTAGGATCCTCTTTGTGAAGTACTTTTGCGGCCTCTCCAGTTGTTGCAGATGTCTAGTGAGGTACATGCTAAATGAGGCATTTTACTCAATGATTGGCCTAATGAGGGAAGAGTAGAGGGAGACAATGACCTCTTTCTTCCTGGATGCAAAACCCTTAGTAATGAGATGTGCCACGTAGAAGGACTTTCTGACCACAGTGGCAATGTGGTGGTGAAAAGAGAGGTTGCTGTCAACCTGTGTTCCCAGATCTCTTATGTTCAGTGGACTACTATCGATGTGCTAATTCATAGGAAATAGGTTTTTCCCAAAGAATATGATGACACAATTTTTGGTATTGAGCTTAAGGCCATGGTTCTGACACCAGTCGTTGGTCTCAGTGAGGCCTTTCTGTAGGATGTCAACATCACTTGGGGAGTTAATAAATCCTTCCAACTTGCAATTGTCTGCGAACTTTGTCAGCCAGAGTCCCTTTGTGTTGGCCTGGACTTATAAGAAGAGGATACCAACCAAGAGAGGACCCAGGACCAATCCCTGTGGGACTCCACTCGTGACTGGTCGGCAGTCTGTCTTGGAGTCAGCTACTTTCACACTGTGGGTTCTATTTGTGAGCCATTTTGCAACCCACCTGGTGATATAGGGGTTGATGCTGAGCTTAGTGAGTTTTTCTATGATTCCTGAGTGGAGAATGGTTTTAAAGGCCTTGGCCAGATCAAGGTAGGCTGTATGAACCACCTTTCCTTCATCCACAGCTCTGTTGACTGACTCAAAGAAGTCGACCAAGTTGAGCAGGCATGATCTACCCTTCACAAAATTAAACTGTGTAGGATCCAGAGTATGGAGATTCCTTATATCCTTGTTTATTAGGTCCATGATGATGCGTTCTATAGCTTTGCATATCAGACTTGTCAGGGTAATGGGACGATAGTTCCCAGCGTCTGTAGTCGCTCCTCCTTTGTGGAGAGGGATGACTGTAGCAGTGCGCCATTTGGTAGGGACAAAGCCTGAGGTGAGGCTGTGACTGAACAGGGTACACAAGTGAGGTGCCAGTTCACTCTGTAGTTCATGTAGAACACAGCCACGGATATTATCAGGTCCCATTGAAGCTGTATTCTTGGCCTTGGATAGTGCTGCTTTAAACTGTGCAGCAGTAATACTGGATGCCTGCCAATCTACTGGTTTTGTGATTGGTCCTTTGGAGGGTAAGGTTAAATCTGTCGGCCAGTATATTGGCAATATCTGTTGGCTCGGTATAGTTGGTACCATTGTGCAGTAGCTCAGAGCAAATCTGGATATTGCCGTGGAGATTCTTTACATAACTATAGAAGCCCTTGTGGTTGTCTTTACTATCTGCTGCAATTCTATTTTCACAGCTAGTTTTAGGGGATTTGATGAAGGATCTCAACTTTTTGTTGAGGCTGATAAGGGAGTTTTTCCAGTCTTGGGACTTCACCTTATTCCACATCAGTTTTCTCCTTCTGTTGTAGAGTTTGTTTATGGCAGGGGACCACTAGATTGGCTTCCTTTTTTGAAGGAGAGCATCTTGGTTCTATTGGGTATGGTGAGATCCATGCATTTGTGTATGTGTTTTTACAGTGCATTGGTGTATGATTCAGTGGTCATGCAACTATTCTCCATTTGCATGGGTGCCATGAAGATAGCCACCTCTGTTTTTAGGAGCTCAAAGTTAGCTTTGGAGAAGTTTTTCATGGTGGTTACCTTTGTGTGTGTGTGGGGGGGGGGGTGTCCAAGGTGATTAGTTTGTGGTCGGATCTAACCAGGGAGGAGTTGACTATTGGCATAGAGCAACAGTCGCCCATGTTAGTAATTACCAGGTCAAGGATATTGCTACCTCTAGTGGGGGTAAGAACGAGCTGGTCCAGGGCATTGGAATTAATGAATTCCAGGAAATGTTGGGCAAGTGTATTGGTACATGAGTAGTTTTCCCAGTTAATGGAGGTGTAGTTGAAGTGACCCAGTATGAGAGTGTTAGTTTGGACCCTGATATTGTCCAGGGTGCTTAGGAACATGGAGTGTGACTCTTGGGACATGGTTGGGGACCTATAACAGGCTATGACCTG
Organism: Protopterus annectens; assembly: GCF_019279795.1. NCBI lineage: Eukaryota > Metazoa > Chordata > Ceratodontiformes > Protopteridae > Protopterus > Protopterus annectens. The sequence continues at coordinate 1,494,889,062 of NC_056726.1, forward strand.
AATTGCTGTCTTATCCAATGTTAGCTTCACTTGAAGTATCTCTGATGCATTATGTTGGGCTACCAGTCTGGAGGTGTGTGCATCCTTTATGAATATGGAAACACCACCACCTTTGGAGCTTTGATCCAAGTTCTGGGGCCGAAAGGTGTGGAATGAGTTATAGCCTGGAAGTGTGGGGTTGCTTTCTGCTGCCTTGAACCAGGTCTCTGTTATACACAAATGTCGATGTTCTCCATTTTAAGGAGTGCTTTCAGCAAGTGCATTTTGAGATTTAGACTTCTAGCATTGAGCAGCATGACCCTCAGATTGCATTTGTCTGTAGCTGTTACAGTGGTAATTTGGTCTTTGGAACACTGCCTAAACAAATATTAGTAAGCCATACCATAATATATGGCAAATGATTCATAGATCAAGATGGAATATTAAATGATATTCCTGATTGCTGAAATTGTCACTATTGTCCAATGAGCACCCCAGTATAAAATTCTTCTTTCTACACTGACTGGGATTGGCTATCAGACTTAGTCTATTCATATACTCATGCTTAGGCCTATTGATTGTAAAATGAAATGATAGCTCGATGTTGACATGCCTTTGTATAACTACTCTGTGGATGCATAATCAGTTACCAGACTGCAGATGAGTCCTAATAAATAATGTTATTTATTTATTTAACATGTGTTGACCGGTTGCAGTGGTTTGAAGTCCCAGAAACATTGATAGAATTAGTGCAGGCTATGTACAAGGACCCAATAACTCAAGTATGAACAGTGTTTGACCTCACAGAGGGGTTCCAAGTGGGAGTGGATGTACACCAAAGTTCAGCTCTGACCCCACTGCAGTTCATACTGGTGATGGGCTTCATTAGCAAACAGGTTGGAGGGGACGGATCAACAAAGATGCTGTATGCAGATGATGTGGCAGTACAGGCAGACTCTGAGCTAGAACTACAGCAAAGGATAAGGGAATGGAATGTAAAACTGAAGGCACAAGGGATGAAAGTTAGTGCAGATAAGATAGTGGTAATGGCAGCAAACTGGGGAAATCAGAAGAAGCTGAGAATTGAGATAGAAGGGAAGACAGTGGAACAGGAAAACAGCTTCATGTATCTGGGAGGGGTGATTGAAGAGAAGGGAAGTCTGAATGAAGAGGTCAAATCTAGAATCAGAGGGGCTGCAGCCAACTGGCATAGAGTGTCAGGTGTAGTATATGACAGAAGAATGCCAAAGAAGCTGAAAAGTAATATGTACAAGACAGTGGTGTGACCAGTACTACTGCATGGTACAGATACCTGGGCAGTAGAGGCAGAACAGTTGAAGAAGCTAGGGGTGATGGAAATGAAGTGCCTGAGAAGGGTGGTAGGATGCACACTGTGGGATAGACCAAGAAATGAGGACATAAGAGCAGAAGCCAAAGTAGCTCCAACTGAAGAAAAGATCAAAGAGAACAGATTACGGTGGTTTGGACACATGCACAGAAAAGGAGAAGACACTCTGGTGAAGAAGATTTGGGAGAGACAGGAAGAAGGTAAGATGAAATGAGGGTGTCCAGCAAAGAGGTGGCTGGATTGTGTGAAAGAAGATCTGTGACAGTCAGGCATGAATGTTTAAGAAGGCAGGAGTGTGGCATTGAATCAACAGAGGTGGTGATAGTTAACACGATTCCCCAACTCCATGTTGAAAGTGGGAAAAGGGGGCTGCTGCTGCTGCTGCTGATTTATTGACCAGTAAAGTCCAAGTAGGACAGAGTCTCTTTCCAGTGGAGGCCCTGGGAGAGATGCTCCAGATGCATGACTTTGAAAAGTGGGATGAAACTAGAGCACCTGGAAGAAACCCGCACAAATGTAGGGAGAACATGCAGACTCCACACAGAATGCACCCAAGCTGAGAATCAAACCAGAGAACCTCTTGCTGTGAGGTGACAATGTTAACCACCATGCCGCCCATAATATTGTAGAGAGGTTAGTTCTCACTTTCGAGTAAACCCCTCTTGCTCTATCGAAGAGAATCTGCGTCAGCCCCACATATCACTTTGATGTAGGAGAAGACTTGGTGTTTCGTACCACCTATGTCCTGAGATGCAGATCTCCTAATCATACATAATATGCATCCGGGATTCAGCGAGGTATTTTCTGAAGATCAGCTGAGTCTGATCCAGCCATCCATCCATTCATCCATAGATTGAACTGTCTGATGATCAGCACAAAATTTTTCATTTGGCTGAAAGACTCATCTTTTGGTATGGCCTACCTCACCTTGATGAGACCTTTCCACTTGTAAGATTTCTTAGAAGACAGGCTAAGGTAGCAAAGCTGAAAACAAGATTTCTAGAGTCACCTGCCAGCTCTTTGAATGCTATCACTTGGCATTCAGTACTTGGTATAGGTCAGTTGTTGACAAGTTCTAATTTTTTTTTTGTTTGGTTGGGGGTCTAATTATCCCCCTGCCAATCCCATATTCTAGTTATATGGCTTTTGTTATATAATGCAATACCAGTAAGCTCTGTCCTGTTGTTGCTTATAGTTTAGCTAACAGAGACTCCCATTTACATGGATATGTTACTCTGTCATTGCGACAGAGATTCCTATTCTCCTGGATATATTACTCTGTCATTGCGGCAGAATCTCCCAGTCTCCTGAATATGTTACTCTGTCATTGTGGCAGAAACTCCCATTTTCCTGGATATGTTACTCTGTCATCGTGGCAGAAACACCCATTTTCCTGGATATGTTACTCTGTCATCGTGGCAGAGACTCACATTCACCTAGATATGTTACTCTGTCATCACACAGAGACTTCCATTCGCCTAGATATGTTTCTCTGCTATCACGGCAGAGACTCCCATCCACCTGGATATGTTACTCTGTCATTGCGACAGAGATTCCCATTCGCCTGGACGTGTTACTCTGTTATCACGGCAGAGACTCTCATTCAGCTGGATATGTTTCTCTCTCATCACAGCCGAGACTCCCATTTGCCTGGATATGTTACTCTGTCATCACCCCAGAGACTTCCATTTGCCTGGATATGTTACTCTGTCATCACGGCAGAGACTCCTGTTCACCTGTATATGTTACTCTGTCATTGCAGCAGAGACTGCCATTTGCCTGGATGTTACTCTGTCATTGCGGCAGAGACTTCTATTCACCTGGATATGATACTCTGTCATTGCAACAGAGATTCCCATTGTCCTGGATATGTTACTCTGTCATTGCGGCAGAGACTCCCATTCCCCTAGATATGTTACTCTGTCATCACGGCAGGGGCTTCAAATCACCTGGATATGTTACTCTGTCATTACGCCAGAGACTCCCATTTGCCTAGATATGTTTCTCTGTCATCACAGCAGAGACATCCATTCGCCTAGATATGTTACTCTGTCATTGCAGCAGAGACTCCCATTTGCCTGGATATGCTACTCTGTCATCACTTTAGAGACTCCTATTTTCCTGGATATGTTACTTTGTCTTCATGGCAGAGACTCACATTCACCTAGATATGCTACTCTGTCATCGCACAGAGACTTCCATTCACCTAGATATGTTTCTCTGTCATCACGGCAGAGACATCTATTCGCCTAGATATGTTACTCTGTCATTGTGGCAGAGACTCGCATTTGCCTGGATATGTTACTCTGTCATTGCAGCAGAGATTCCCATTCACCTGGATATGTTAGTCTGTCATCGCAGCAGAGACTCCCATTCATAGGTTCATAGGTTGGTACTAGGCTATCAGCCCTAGGGCCTATGCAAGCCTAGCCATAACAATTCCCTGGCTATTTCTTCCCACACTATTTACTTCCCTGGACCCCTGTCTAGCAGGGTGACTGACGTGATCCCTGGGGTGAATTTCCTTTCTCCCATCCAATCGTCAAGGTTCCTTTTGAAGAGGGCCAAAGAGGCACTCTGCTTGACATGTATGGGCAATCTATTCCAGAGTCTGGGGAGTCTCTGGTTCAGGAACCTATCCCTCCAGCATGTTTTGTTTATAGTGATGACAAGGTTTAGATCCCTGGTGGGTGTGGCTCTGAGGGATTGGGATTTCTTTAAGTGTAGCATGTCCAACAGCTCTGGGTTTGACATGGCCTTGTATGTTAAGCAGAGATCGCCTCTGCGTAGACGATATGAGACAGAGTATAGCTGGAGTTTTTTAAGGTGGTCAGCGTAGGGCATCTGCTTTAGGCCTGTGATTCTTTGAGTGAGGTATTTCTGCGGCCTTTCCAGTTGTTGCAGATGTCTTGAGAGGTACATACCAAACGGGGCGTTGTATTCTATAATGGGTCTAATGAGGGATGAGTACAGTGGGACAATGACCTCCTTTTTTCTGGATGAAAAGCCCTTAGTGATGAGGTGTGCCACATAGAAGGATTTCCTGACTGTTGTGGCGATGTGGTTATCGAAGATGAGACCACTGTCCACCTGTGTCCCTAAGTCTCTTATCATACTTTCAGTGTTTAGTGTACTGCCACCTATATGGTAATTCACAGATACATGTTTTTTCCCAAAGGGGATAACTATACATTTCTTGGCATTGAGCTTGAGCCCATGGCTCTGGCACCAAGCATCTGTTTCTGTAAGGCCCTTTTGTAGAGTATCCACATCATTTGGGGATTCAATAATGGCTCCCAGTTTGCAGTCATCTGTGAACTTTGTTAGCCAGAGTCCCTTAGTGTTGGCCTGTACTTCAGAGAAGTAGATGCCAAACAAGAGCGGTCCCAGGACTGAACCCTGAGGTACTCCACTTGTCACTTGTCTGGAGCTGGATTTGGAGTCGGCTACTTTTACAGTGTGGGTTCTATCAGTAAGCCAGTTAGCAATCCATTGGGTGACGTAGGGAATAATGCCCAGCTTAGTAAGTTTATCTATGATTCCAGAGTGGGGGATGGTGTCAAAGGCCGTGGCAAGGTCTAGATAGGCTGTGTGGACAACCTTAACCTTGTCCATGGCTCTGGAGACTGATTCAAAGAAGTCAGTCAGGTTCAGGAGACAAGATCGGTCCTTCACGAACCCAAACTGGGTGGGGTCCAGTGTTTGAAGGTTGCCAATGTCTTTGTTTATAAGTTCCATGATAATACGCTCCATGGCCTTGCAGATAAGGCTTGTCAGACTGATGGGACGGTAGTCTCTGGGATCCAAGGTGGATCCCCCCTTGTGGAGTGGGATAACTGTAGCTCTACGCCACTCAGTAGGCACGAAACCTGAGGTGAGGCTATGATTAAACATGACACTTAGGTGAGGTTCCAGTTCATATTGTAGTTCATGTAGTACACAGCCCGGGATGTCATCTGGTCTCATGGATGCTATATTCCTAGCTTTAGAGAGTGCATTTTTTACCTGTGTGGCCGTTATTACCGGAATTTGGCAATCTTCCGGTATTGAGATGGGCCATTTAGGGGGTGAGAGGGGGTGAAGTTGGCACTGAATAGATCTGCCAGGATATTGGCAATATCCTTGGGATCAGTATATTTAATGCCATTCTGTTTTAGCTCAGAGCAGATCTCAGCATTGCCATTTAGATTCTTGACATAGTTATAGAATGCCTTGTGGTTGTCTTTGGAATCTTTGGCAATTTTATTTTCGTAACTAGCTTTGGAGGATTTTATGAGGGATCTCAGTTTCTTACTGAGGCTGGTAAGGGAGTTTTTTGCATCCTGGAATTTTCCTATTTTCTGCAAAAGTTTCTTCCTTTTGTTGTAAAGTTTGTTTATGGCAGGGGACCACCAAACTGGCTTCCTTTTTTTGGATGAGAGCATCTTGGTTCTATTTGCGATGGCATGATTCATGCATGAGTGGATGTGCTCGTACAGTGCCTTAATGTAGGATTCAGCAGTTGAACTTTCAGTTCCCATCTGCATGGGTGTCATGAAGTTTGTCACTTCTGACATGAGTAGCATGAAGTTGGCTTTGGAGAAGTTTTTTATGGAGGTTTCCTTACTGGGGGTGGGATGTGGATGCTAATGGTGATTAGCTTATGGTCAGACCTGACTAATGAGGGGGTGGCCATAGGTGTGAAGCATCGATTTTCCATGTTGGTAATGACCAGGTCTAGGATATTGGAGCCCCTGGTTGGACTATGGATTAGTTGATCCTGGGCGTTGGAATTTATGAATTCCAAGAACCGTTGGGTCAAAGGTGTTGGTACATGAGTAGTTTTCCCAGTTAATGGCAGGGTAGTTAAAATCACCCAGTATTCAGGTGTTTGGTTCTATCTTAATATTTTCCAGTAGGTTTAGAAAGGTGTAGTGAGAATCTTGGGGTATTGTGGGGGATCTGTAGCAAGTTAAAATTTGGATTGCGGTCTTACCTAGTGTTAGTTGCACCTGGAAAATTTCAGACGCATTGTGTTGGGCAACTAGCCTGGTGGTGTGAATATCCTTGGTGAATACTGACACTCCTCCACCTTTAGTGTTTTGGTCCTGGTTTGGTGGCCGAAAAGTGTGGTAAGAGTTGTAGCCTGGTATTGCAGGGGTGCTCTCCATTTTTAGGAGTGCCTCGAGAGAATGCATTTTGAGGTTTAGACTTCTAGCATTGAGTAGCATTACCTTCAGATTTTGCATGCTTGTACCTATTATGGTGGTGGTTTTGTCCTTTGAACTTTGCCTAAAAAAGGTACTATAGGGATGGCAAGAGCCTTAGCCAGTAACCTGAATCCCAGGGGCGACAGGTGCAGACCATCTCTGGCAAAGCATCGTGGTCTGTCAATCATGTCATCCCATGCAGACAGATACTGGATCCCCTTTGAATAACACCAGAAGCTTAGCCAATTGTTGAAGTCAATCATTTTGTCCTTATATTGTGGAATCATTCTGGGCAAAGGCAGGATGCTACTCAGGGCTAGGGTCATACCTGCCTGGGCCACATGATCCGGGAGCTCTTCCATGTCTCTTTTCATGTAGTCCAGGGAGGTATGTCTCAAGTCATTCACTCCAACATGGATAATGACAGAGTCATATTTGTACTTGTTGTGGAGTGACTTGAGTGCATGCTTTATGTGGTGGATCCTGGCACCTGACAGGCAGCTGACTGTAATTTTCTCCTTGTTCAACCTGGTGAGAAGGACATCACTGTGCTGGACTATAGAGTCACCTATGACTAAAGTGTTAGGTACATTGTCTTGCCTTAGGGGCTGTTGCTGGGTGGCACACTGGTGTTGTGAACTATGTGACACTTTGGTTGTGATTGGTGTTTGTTTGCGTATCAGCTTCAGAGGTCCTTGTTGCTTGGGCAGGTTACAGTTAAGGGCCTCTGCATATGTGGATTTAGTGTTGCTATATGTGGGTGTTGGTGGTGTGGGTTTAGAAGGGCTATGTGTTGCTTGAGGTGTAGTGTGGGTGTTAATCTTCTCCTCTTGACTGTCTAGCACAATCTTGGGTGGAGAGAGCTTTGCTTCCATTTTGGCTATGTAAGTGCATCTCTCACAGGTTGTAGTGTTGGGTGGTAGGAGGAGAGGGTTGTCTGTGTACATGAGGCAATTGCTGCATTGCCCCATTATGCCCAGATTCACCAGGTGGACAGGAGAAATCACCGGAAGCTGACCCTTGGACATGCCTGGTTTGGTGCTTTTTTTTTTTTTTTTTTTTTTTGTAAAGTACAGGAGCTGTTTTCCCTTACCTTAGCTAGTTACTTTGCAATTATAGGCTGTTTAGTGCCGACTATTAATTTTTCCTTATTAACAAGGAGAGTTGAGTGATTGTATCAGTTTAAGGCTTCCTAGTGCTTTCCAGCAGGTATTAGAGAAAGTGCTAGTCACAGGGATGCTTAAAGGTAAGATGAAAAAAAATGCACACTGAAGTGTGCACTACAGAAGTTAGATGTGAAAGTAGGTAACTTAAGTTTTACCTGTTTAAAACGTTAAGGTTTAGTGGAGAGTTACTATTTTTAAAACAGCAAGATGGAAAGAAAGGGGTGGTAACTTTTGTATTCTGGTACTATGGAATACAGTAGGATTGTCGTGATGACATTCACCTGGGTATGTTACTCCGTCATCGCGGCAGAGACTCCCATCCACCTGGATATGTTACTTTGTCATCACGGCAGAGACTCCTGTTCACCTGTATATGTTACTCTGTCATTGCAGCAGAGACTGCCAATTGCCTGGATGTTACTCTGTCATCGTGGCAGGGACTCCTGTTCACCTGAATATGATACTCTGGCATTGCAACAGAGATTCCCATTCACTTGGATATGTTACTCTGTCATTGTGACAGAGACTCCCAGTCACCTAGATATGTTACTCTGTCATTGCAGCAGAGATTGCCATTGATCTGGATATGTTACTCTGTCATCGTGGCAGAGACTTCCATTTGCCTGGATATGTTACTCTGTCATCATCCCAGAGACTCCCATTTGCCTGGATATGTTACTCTGTCATCATGCTAGAGATTCTCATTCACCTGGATATGTTAGTCTGTCATTGCAGCAGAGACTCCCATTTGCCTGGATATGTTACTCTGTCATCGCGGCAGAGACTCCCATTCGCTTGGATATGTTACTCTGTCATCGCGACACAGACTCCCATTTGCCTGGATATGTTACTCTGTCATCGCAACACAAACTCCCATTTGCCTGGATATGTTACTCTGTTATCGCAACACAGATGTGAGGTTTAATAATTTTATCCATGAGACCTTGAAAAGTAGCAGGAACTCTGTGAAGTCCAAACAGTAACAAGAATATAATGAAAAATACTGTTTGGGCTGCTAAGTGCTGTCATGTTTTTGTTTTCTGTATTGATGGGGATCTGCCAGTACTCCTTGGACAAATCTGTTGTGGTTAATAACCTTGTTTTGTTTATATGTTGTATGAGTTCATCCACACTGGGCAACTGATTACTGTCAAATTTGGATTTCTCATTCAGATTCCAGAAAATCATTACAAAATCTTACAGAGCTGTCCTGCTTAGAGACCAACACAGTCAAGCTGTTCCATTTGCTTAGAGACTCCCCAATAATGCCTAGTTTAAGTACTTTTCCCAGTTATACGTTTTACTTTTCGATGTGACTTTAGTACGCTATAAGGTTTCTAATTAATTTTCTCCCCTTGCACATTTTCAATAGGTTCATAGGTTCATAGGTTGGTACTAGGCTATCGGCCCTAGGGCCTATGCAAGCCTAGCCATAACAATTCCCTGGATATTTCTTCCCACAATATTTATAGGTTCATAGGTTGGTACTAGGCTATAGGCCCTAGGGCCTATGCAAGCCTAGCCATAACAATGCTGAATTAGATTTATTCTAGGAAGTAGGGAAAAAAGTGGTTAATTCTTTATAAGAACTCTTTCACATCTTATTTGTATGCCTTAAACAACATTCCGAATAGGCAGAGAAACAGTGCCTGCATCATTTCATAAGCTGACCTTGCAGCTTCAGCTTCCTTCTCTGCTTTTACCACATTTATGTGAAATATCTTCTGTATCTACCATTGTTTTCTATTGCAACCTGTCTTATTTTGTAGGTCTCTTCATTAATTTTCTCTTCCACTTCCAAAAGTCCCTGCCATAGTGCCAAAATATTATTTTCAATAGAAGAAAGTAACATTAACATTTTGAAACTTGTTTTAAACTCCACGAGTCTGCCACCCTCTGTTGTATCTCTTAGGCCCTCCCTCTGCATGTGTTCCTTAAGTATTGTCATAGCAATTTTAACTTATCCTGTACATTTGTAAAGTGTGCCATCCCACTCTTAAATGGGACATTTTCCTCCTTCAAAGTTTGCTTTGCTATGTCTGACAAGCTTGGGTGATGTTATCCATATAGTAAATCAAGTAGGGGTAAGCTCTGTGAAGGCTTGGGAAATCTCTTTGAAATAGAGTCAGGGGTTGTATACTTACCATCTTGTTCTATGGCTTTCTTCAGTATAGACATCAACAATTTATTGAAGGAGGTCACTAATGGTTTGGTTTGGTTGTGGTACACTGAAGTTCTTAAATGTTTTACTCTAAGCCATTGGCAGTACATTACCTCAGATGCATATAGAACCCTCTGGTCCTTGAGTGTTTGAGGACCCCTGAACTGGAAAGAATTACACTGGCTTTGCTATTGCCTTAACTAACTTATAAGAGAAATATCACTTTAGCGTCCTAGTCAGTTATCACTAACCAACATTTGTAGCCACTTCTAGACTTTACTAATGGACTGACAAGATCCACAACATTTGAATGGTACTTCAGTTATAGGCACAGCTATCACTAGACATCTGAACTCAGGGTTTGGTGTCTTCTGTCACTGTGGGAAAATCACAAACAAATTCAGCATCTTTCAGTATATCAGTCCAACAAAAATCTAAGTAAAATTATAACTTTGTTATTATCCTCCCACAGCATGGCTATGGGCCACTTTCATCGCCAATTTCTAAACATTTGCGTAATTAACAATTGGTGTAGTTCCTCTTCTTTGCATTTACTTACACTATATACAACTGACAATATGTGCACTGGCTAGGACAAATCTGCTAATGTGCTTTTCTTCTGTTCTTGTTATATTATCTTTGGCTCTGCTTAGTGTTTCATTTTTTCACTTTGCTTTTTAAAAAAATATTTTTATTTATTTATTTATTTGCAGTTGATTTACCAGGATAGTCCATTGGGCCAAGATTAACCTGTTTTCAATGGAGTCCCGGGGAGAAAAGCTCCAAAAACAAGCAAGGTTACAATAGGTTTTAGATTACAATTTTTCCAAATGTTACAGACTAGAGCAAAACATTACAAATAGTACAGACTGGTGAAGAACATTACAGATGATACAGACTAGTAAAAAATTAACATTACAGTATAAATACTGAGAAGCCATTACATCTTAGGAAGCTTGCACTTAAGAGGTACATTCTAATGCATTCTTTGTAAATAGCTTAGAAAGTACAAGGGAATGATGTATGAGTTAGGAGAGAAAGTAAAAAGGAAATTGCCAATGTAAATTATGTGGGGTGAGAGCAGGAGCATTCCCACTGGGATACTAGATGTGAGTGAAGAGATTTTTTTGAATATAAAGCGGTTAGAGGTGGTACAAATGGATGGTGGTAGAGAGTTCCAGAGACGTGCTAGACCATAGGATAGGAGATTTTTATCTGGGGGACGAGTTGGTTTGTACAATTCTATTAGGTTTTGGTTGTTAGACCTTAGTACTCTGTCAGGTAGGTGCATTTTAAAGGCAAAGGAAAGGGAGGGACAGAGGTAGGGGTTGAAAATGAGCTTATGTGCAAGAGTAAGTTGAGTATAGGTGAGATGATCGGATAGTTCTAGCCATTTTAGTTTGTGGAGAGAAGAAAATGATCATGGATTACCTACAGATTTGCAAAATAAGAATGTTTTCATCAAGACGTTGGTATGAAGTGGAGGGAGTAGCCTGTTCAGCTGCATGAGCTATGAATGCAAGTATTTATGTTTCTTCTCTTATGCCTTCTTCTACATAAGGCAGATCATGCCTGTCCCTTTCTTTTGCTTTTAGTTTTGGCAGTTCCTTTACTTCAGTAACTGCTATCTGTTTAAATGCATGCCTCTAGTTGCTTCATGTCCTTCTGCTTTAATCTCACATTAGGAAGTCTAGGACTCTGTTCATTCTCTCTTTGTTCTTTTAGTGAGCTAAACACAATAGGTCTGTTATGTCCATACACATCCTTGATTACTTTAATGAATGGACAAAGTTCCATATCATGCACTACGGATCTTCATATCAACATTCTGCATTAACTTCTTTCACTAATTTAACAACTAGCATTTACTGGTAAGGCTTGGTAATAGGTTTCTGATAACATAGAGGTTCTATTCCTTCCAGCCAAAGCCAGCCTTTAGTTTCTTTTGAAGTTTCAGGACTAATGTCTTTCTCTTTAACAGGGCTGTGGAAGTTTCAAGTGTTGCAGGTGATTCTTACCCCAGTGCATCTTTGCTAAGGGATGTTCAGTATTGTGTATTTTTGTCAGTGTATTAGCTTGTTGTCCCCTTTCTGTTTTTTACTAGTGTAGTATTCTGATCACAGAATATTTAACCATGCCCCCACCCTACAATTTCCACAATGCCTTTATCTGTAGGAAGTTTTGTCTTATTATGATATCATGCATTAAATGAGGTCCCAGAGCTACAGAATGCATTACTTAACCCAGAAGGGTTTGTATTTTTTCATGATATAGGATATTTCTTCATATTACCTCTATTTTCTTCTTGCCATTTTTATGACTACAGACATATGGTTCTTCTTGAACAGTGTCATAGAAGTGCTGTGTTTCACATCAATTGGCAGCCTGTTCCAAAGATGTGGCAGTCACTGGGAGACAAATTTGTCCATCCAGCATGTCCTATTTAAGTTGCAGGTCAAATTTCGGTCCCTGGAATGGGTAGCCCTTGTCCTATTTGATTTATGGATATGCAACAAGTTCATTAGGCTTGGTTCTTGGATTGCTTTGTAGGCCAGGTAAGTCTCCCCTAAGAAGTCTATACGATATAGAGTATAGTGGCAGATACTTTAGTAAGTCTGTATAAGGCATATGCTGGAGCCCCTTGATCTACTTTGTTAGAAACCTTTGAGGTCTCTCTAATTGCTGCAGTACTTAGTTTGGTGCATGCCGAGTTGGGCGTTATACTCAGTTATGGGCTGGATAAGTGCCAAGTATAGGGAGTTATAACTTCTCTTGCTCTCGGGGTGATATCTTCACTAATCAAGTGTGCTCGATAGAAAACTTTCTTTACTACAGTAGACACATGGTGGTCAAAGTTAAAGTCACAGTTAACTTGTGATCCCAAGTCCCTTACCACTTCATGGGTACTAAGGGTATTGTTGTTGATTTGATAGTTTGAAGGGACATTATTTGCGCTGAAGGGAATGTTGATGCATGTCTTTGCATTCAGTTTGAGACCGTGACTAATACACCAGTCGCTGGTTTGCGTGAGACCCTCCTCAAGTGTATTGACATCATTTGGGGATTCATTGTCATTCAATGTCATTCTACATGCAAAAAAAAATCATGTTTCCAGACATGCGCTCACCAGAACTGGGTCTACTTGAGTCGACCAAAATTGCACTTACCTGCATTTCATCTAATTGAGATGACAAAATCAACCTGATGTTAATGAACTTTCACATCGCTGGAAAAGATTTCATGGAAAAAAGGCAGTTGGCTAACATGAAAAAAAAACACACTGAAGCATGCCAAACCCACCCAAGTGGGGGGATTTGCCCCCCACACCCCCTGACTAAATAAACCAACTCTGAGATCACACTATAGTGCAGAAAAGGGTAAATTCTCCAATGTTAGCCAACTGCCTCTTTTTCCGGAAATCTTTCCTGGTGATGTGAAAGGTCGTTAAAGTCAGGTTGCAGTGTTGTCATCTCGATTATATGAAATTCAGGTAAGTGGAATTTCAGTCTACTCAAGTAGACCCATCGGAACTACATGCCATCACTTTTTGTCAAATGAGACATTTCATGCACTACATAAACATGTTAATTAATTCTGTTGCCATTTGTGTCTTATTATTACTGTATTAAGAAAGAAATGTGCCACAACATATTGTAAAGATCAAATAAATCAATGTTTCAGTTAAATATGCCAATCGAATGAATGCAAGGACAAAATAAAAAGCGTGTTTTGCAGTGTTCAGTTTTCCTTATAGCTGAAGTACCACACACCCACTTACCTATTCACAGCCACAGAGAAAAAATGAAAATTACACCAATCATGAATCGTTGTCATTAATAAATTGACATTTTGCCACTGACAACTCCTAGTGAAGAAAACAGATCAGTGAGTTGAAGAGTGTGGAAGAGTAACAGCTGAGTTAAGACCTCATCCAGTTTGTAAGTCTTTCTGAATCAGTAATTCCACAACATCCTGTATGCCGTGGATTTCTTGACATAGATTATGCTTTTTGAATAGGTATATCTTCTGCGTCCTACCAAAATCTGCCTGTTTCACCAAGATCACGCTCTTAAAATGGTAGTTTCCCTGCACCCTGCATTTATTGTGTGCTGCATGCAGGCTGCAGTTCTTGGGTCACTATTTCCACAGGATCAAACACGCATTAGTGACCTGTACAGATGTCACACTTCTAAACTGGTCACTGCATGCCTGTCTTCAGATGCTGGGAGCAGGTCACTCTTCATAAAAGGAGGGAAGGTTTGGCATTATGGTAAAGGTCTTTACCTCATAGATACAAGGTACAGGATTTGATTACGACCTCTGGCTACTGGCTACACTTATAATAGTCTGCAGAAAAATAGCCTAGTATTTGAGTTAGGGGTTAGTGGCATGGTTAAGGTACTCACCTTAAAGACATAAAGTACAGGGTTTGATACTCACTTTAGAAATAAAATTAGGTATGCTTAAAATGGCCCCCAGGGGCAGCTAGCCTAGTAATTACCTATGAGCTTACAACAGCATTTACCTGGTAGCCAGTAGATGTTATTATACTGTACAGAGATAAAATTCTAGAATAAGTGCTTTCACAGCCATCTAAAGCTGACTGCATTGTGCAAATGTCACAATTCCTGAATGGTAACTTCCATTGCATCTGACAAATGTCAGTATACCAGAGACTGTACTTCCAGAAACAGTACATCCACACCTGTCTGCTACACAAAGAAAAGACATCCTAAACCAATACCTTAGTATCGTTTTACAGAAGTCAGTGTACAA